>NW_021604613.1:22769609-22771708 GCF_004785775.1 Grammomys surdaster
TCTCTCTCTCTCTCTCTCTCTCTCTCTCTCTCTCTCTCTCTCTCTCTCTCTCTCTTTCCCTCCCTCCCTCCCTCCTTTATTTCACTGGTCCTACCCCATTAACAGTATACTACAATCATCTTACTAAAACCAGTTTTCTGTCTAAACATGTTCATATAAAAGAAAACAAAACACCAGCAATACTTGGTCTGGGGAGAAGATTAAAAGGGTAAACTGCTTGCTGCACAGGCAAGAGGACCTAGCTTCAGATCCTAGAACCCATTAAAAAAAAAAAGCCAGTTGTGGTGGCATACACCTGTATCCCTAGCTCTGGAAGATTCAGAGACAAGCAGATCGCATGGGTTTTACTCGACAGCCCATCTAGCCCATCTAGCCGAGCTCTAGGTTCAATGAGAAGTCCGCTCTCATAACAGCACTGTAGAGAGCAATAGAGGAAACCATCGACACCGACTGCTGGCCTCACATATGCCCGTACACACACAGACATGAAAGTAGGCACAGTTTAAAAAAAAAACAAAGCAACGTTCAACAGAGCCATGCACCGATGAGCACGCAAAAGAGAATAAGATGGCTACTCGGAGAAAACAGAGCAGAAACATCTCTGTGCAAATTATAATTCCTACTCGGATTTCTTTTGCCATTATCAGCTACAACGTCTCCCTTGGGTTTTTTTGCCGGAAATCATTTTAGCATCTTGATGTTCATTGTTAAGTGCATACCATCTTAACCTATGTGTGAATATCACCCATGTTTGGGAATAAAACACGTTATCTGTAAATTCAATTGTGCTGTAGTCATTAAGAAAAATATGTTACATAGCCAGGGGGCGTGGCACATGCCTTTACTCTCAAACACATAGGAGGAGGCAGAGGCAGGCAAATCTCTGTGAGTTCAAGGCTAGCCTGGTCTACAGAAAGAGTTCTTCGAGGACAGCCAATGCTACACAGAGAAATCCTGTCTAAAAACAACACGAAACTCAAAATCTCAAAACAAAACAAAACTTTACAGATAACCAAACTAGGATTCAGTAAATATGAGGATAATATTTGCATGCAGAAACTCCCCCAGATTCCAGTATTTACCCTCAGTAGCACTTGGCCATTTTCAGAGGGTGTAATGTCACTGCCTCTTGGGGTTATGTTCCTCGGATCACAGCTGCATCAGCTCTCTTACAGAACAACTCCACACTTTATTTCTTTGAAAGATGCTTACCTAAACTCATTTATTGTGATTTTATTTGCACAAGCAACAAATATATTTGTTCTTTATAAGATATCCAAACAATGTAAACTAAACAGAATTAGCTTCACTGTGGTCAGTTGTGCAAAAACAACCTGTGGTTTCCTGAGGCTGAGACACACGGGCCTCTACTTCTTAATGTGTTCTATTCCTCAGATCCTGAACCTACATAGTCATTGAGTCATAAATTTGAGACAGATGAACAGAGCATAGTTCATACTTTTAAGAATTTAGATTCACAACAAATGCCAGTATTCTTTTTCTAGTTCTCAGACTACAGAAGCAGAGTCAACTACTGTTTTCAAATACTTTATGAAAGTTTAACATTGTAATCGAATTCACTTTATATTTCAAAATAACATACTTGTAGTAGTTTTACTGTGTGTAATTTTGAAGCAGTACCCTAAATGATTAGGTACTACCTACCTATTAGTTAACAGCTACAAATTCTATTAAAGGGCCTACTTTCCAACTTCCAATGATAAAGAAGTGATCTCAGCTTTTCCACTTTTTGTAAAAGATCTTTCCTAATCAGTAATTAAACAATTTTTCAGCCTACTTTTCATCCGAAACAGTAATGAATGTATTAGAACTTAAGCAATATCTGACCATCTAAAAGATAAAGATTTGGGCAAGTTTAACGAAGAGATCACATATAAGGCAGTTTATAAGAAAAATCTATTTCTGCATATAAGTGTATACATTTTCATGCAGTAAAATATGTACATTTAAAAGAACAAAAGTAAAACATGAACCCTTACAATAATGGCTATAGTAGAAAATTTCTAAACAGTATGGAGAAAGAAAGAAAGAAAGAAAGAAAGAAAGAAAGAAAGAAAGAAAGAAAGAAAGAAAGAAAG
>NW_021604613.1:22771808-22785670 GCF_004785775.1 Grammomys surdaster
GAGGGAGGGAGGGAGGGAGGGAGGGAGGGAGGGAGGGAGGGAAGGAGGGAAAGGAAGGAAGGAAGGAAGGAAGGAAGGAAGGAAGGAAGGAAGGAAGGAAGGAAGAAAAGTAATTTGAAATTGTTGCCTCAACTGGAGATGCTTCACGTTAATTCATCTGGAAGAGAACGCCATAGTACCCTCAGCACTTCAAGACATCACCAAGCCTTACATTTAGTAAGAAGTAGGCAGAGTTGATACAGTCAGGTGTAAGGAGATCTACAGCTTCAATGATAATAAGAGAGTAATGACAAGAATGTCAAGGGTGTCGACACCACGAATGTTAATTTATTAGAACGTGACTTTTCACTGATTAATTACATGCTCTTCAAAATATCTTCAGAGCACAAGAAAAGTTAATTGAAGCATTTCATCTTGTATATGCTACTAAAAACAGATTTAAGTAAGTGACAGAGAGCTGCCTTTAAAATTACATATAGAATTCAATCTGTAAACTCTAAACGTTCCGCATAAAAACAGCACAATAGTACTAAGAGGCGGTGATACCTCATGGAATCACTTAAAGCATCGTTATCTTAGGCCCCCTGAAAACGAGTATAGAAGAAAACATAAAGAGAGCTGTAGATCCAAACAGATCATCTGTTGGGGACTCCCTTCAAGATGATAAGAGATGTAATAAAAATAAACATATACTCAAAAAGACGGGTAAATTAGGATTTGCAAGTTACTTAACATCTAAGAAATCAAAATTCCAAATTCATTCAACTTGGTCAAAAGCACCTCATTTAAATAGATATACAACATACTGAGCTTATTTTATTCAATAAATATTTTCTGGTCTCCTACAGGGTATACTGCATGTGGAAATAGAGAGACAGATAAAATATGGCCACAGTCCTCAACGATAGCAGGAAAAATCTCAGACTCCTTTCTTTGGGGTAGCCCTATAAAATATAAATACTCCTTAAAATATTTTTTTAATTTACACTTCGTACTTAAAATATCTTTTATAATAGCTAACATGAAGTATCGTAATTTCTTAGAGAATCTCATTTGCAATGGTCAGATTGTGCTAGTGGTCCCAGGGAATTAACGCTTTGTCTTTGTGCTTTCAGTCTTGAGCTCACTAAAGGTGACTTTCTCAGGTAGCAGAGACCTAAAGCGGCATCCAAGCCTCTCAAACTGCTGACCACATCACCTGCCAACATTTCTGTGAATCTGAGTTTAAATTTATGACAACAGGAGTTGAGGAAGCCTTTGTAGGCAATGTAAGATTGCCTTCATGGAGTTAAGCTATATAACCAACATTTAATAAATTTAAGACAGATATAAATCACATTAAAGAAAATGAATAGATCCCAGGCCAGCAAGTAATGTTTATAACCTGATTACATGTATTAATGTAGGTAATAAATGGAATTTGGCTGAGTTAGCTGAGGAAGGTAGGAGAAGAAGAGGAGGAGGAAGATGATGACGATGATGATGATGATGATGATTGTGCTTTGGGCTGAAACCAGAGCTGGGAGCCTAAAGTCATTACTATATAAAGGGAGAGAAATTGGATTAAAGTACCTCAGCTCCATAGACAGCACTATATCTATTGTGGGGTTGAATAAGCTATATCATTAAATGCTTGAATCTGTACCTCTCACCAAGTGACCTTTGCTCCTTACTCATTCAGGTCTGTTCAGAAGACTAGGAGACCCAATGTTTTGCAATGAAATAGCAATTCACCTGAACCCTTAAAGATGGTCTGTTCAAAACACCTCAGGGCTTTCCATTCCTTAAAATCAGCCATGTATTACATAAAGTAAGTGCTCAATACTTGTTAGGTCAATTAAATACATATTTTAGAGAGTACTGAAGATCATACATAAAGGAAATTTCAGAGGTTTTGTCATTAACATTAATATGAAATATAAATGCATTTTAGGAAATTACAATTTTAGATAAAATTCTCTAGTACATGCTTTTAAACAAAAATGTTGATTAAGGAATAAGTTGTAACACATCATTCCCTAGTAATATAGTTTTTTAAAATAAATAACACATATAGTATCCATATATGTATCTCAAAGTTCTGAAAAACGATCTGGACTAGAATGCTAAAATTGTTTGACTATGCAGCAGAACTAACTGGTACTTAGCTAGCAATTAGTCATGCATTATAAACTACACAGTTGTTAAGAAAGACGCAGGTTACAGAATAAAGGTAACTCACTAGACATGAGTGACTTTGGATTTGTGGTACATATTAGGCTTGTGGCTTTTAAACATATATAGCTTATCATACTAAAAATACCACAAAAGCTTCAAAGAGAATGGTTGCAATATTTTATTTAAAAACCAGTGAGTCAATCACACAAGTTAACTTCTAAAAATAGAAAGAAAAAATGGAAGGGGGGATTCTGCTAACAAAGAGTTTACAAAACTATGTGCTTATTCATTTCAACAGAGAATTTTTCCTTATTGGTGTAATTGAGGGAATGAGGCCACTGATCAAAATTCTAACAGTTACTGATGAATGGGTTTTTAAGAAACACGAATCTAGTGTTAAAGTAATTAATACAGGGGCAAAGTAATGGAAATAAAGAGGCAGAGCAGTCGCCAATGAAGACTTCATACTTCCATCTAGCCTGTCTCAGTACGATCACCTCCCAAATTCAAAACTAGATTTTTTTTCTAGTAACTTAGCTCTAAGTATTCCCTGTCTTTGCTGACAGAATGCACCCCAATCTAACCAGGAACTGAAGGATCATCCTCAAGTTCCTGAACTCCACTGTCAAAGTCCTGTCCACTTTAAAATGCTTCCCATATCCTTCTCTACCTCTTCATCCCACTGCCACTAGCTCTCCTGGCTTGTCACTTAGTCATCACAGGAGCCTGGTCAAGATGCCCCCCCCCCCACTCCTCATCCACAGCCTTCACTCCTCATGTTACAGCCACAAAAACCATGTCAATCAAAAACCTCAAATCACCTGTTTTGTTAGCACCCTGGGCTCCACTAAAAGTTAAAGCCAGGTTTCCTGTAACACAAGATATTCCAGTGTCCTACCTTGATTAATTCTCCAGAGCCATCTCTGACTTCAGATTCCTACAGAATTTGCTTTACACTCCAGAAATACCAACCTGCTTGTTTCTGTTTCCCAGAATGCCGCTGGTGTTTCTCACCCCTCACTGGAAGTCGCCATTTAATGAAAGCCTTTCACTTTCCCCCTAACTCCTTTATACGTACTACATGTCAGGTCAAAGAGCTTCTCTCTAGAAAATTCCCTCTGAAATCATGACTTCTCGCCTCCTACAAGCAAGATTCTGCTTCCCACAATATGATACTGAGAGTAAATTTCTGTGTGTTCCATCAGAGTATCATTCCTGCAGAAGAAATACAGTATACTTCTCCATTGTCTCGTTTTGTAGAGACGAGGAGGCAAATATTTGCTAGATTGATCAAATCGAATAATAAAGTAAAATGGCAAATGTATAAGACGACCAATAGTATTTTAAATTGACTTAAAACAACTAAATCATCACATCAAAAACATAGACTGTGGCCTCCAAAGTGATTGTGAGGTACAATTGTTTGGCACTATGTGGGAGAGGGGATGGCTCAGTCAATACTGAAGCATATACACTGCTCTCGAAGAGGATCTGAATTTGGTTCCCAGAACCCATTACTGCTTAATCATTTCAGCTCCAGGGGACTAGACACTCTCTTCCGTCCTCTACAGTCACCTGAACTGGTGCAAAGTTATTCCCATACAGACATACTCATGAATATCGTGAAAATAATATGTTTATAATAGAATTCATTATACTGAACTCAGAAGCATTAAATGAGATTAATGGGAACTCTAGAAAAAAAAACTGTTTGTCAACTTGGATAGAACTTTCTCTTTGCTCTTACTAACTGGTGTCTTTGGGGTCACAAACAACAACTGAAATAGATAGACCAAAATGAAAAATCTTTACTTATGAATGCAGAAACCAGTAAAAGAAAAATCAAATATGTAAGCCAACTCTATGACTTTCTAGCTAAATGCTTTGTAGATGCACTAAGGAACAGTTGATATCTTTCTTCTATTTTCATACTAAATTATCAGAGATACTATCGCTGTTCCATGGCCCCATGGAGTAAACAGCTAGAGCAATAAATTCAGATTTCAAACAGATCTGGATCAGAAGACAAACCCTTTCTCTTGTGAGCCTTTCATACTTAAACATTAATTAATTAATTAATTAATTAGACTTTCCTGGGCAATAACCTCAGTGATCATACATCAGATCCGACCATGTGTTGGGAGCTCTGCAGAACAGTTCTCATATATTACCTGATTTAAACATCACAACAGTCCAGTGGGGGCAGTTTCAGTTCCCCTCAAATTATAGATGAGCAACTGATGCTGACAGGAGTCAAGTAAAATGCCATGTTTCATAGTTAAGGCAGGGGGCGGTTAGTAAGTTACTAAGGAAGCAGAAATTCTAGCGTAAGTCAGTGGCTGCGCACATACCTTCAGATGCTCAGCTCTATGCTCTCAAATGGACAAATTCTTTCCCCTCCTCAGAGAGGTACAGTGGAGACTAAACAAACAATATGGAGAGCATTTAGCACAGCATCTGAGAAGCTGGTGTGCCCTCAATAACATTGGCAAGCTGACCTCCCGATCCAACAGCGATAGGAACTGTAAAGAAAACCAAGATCACAAGCAGTCCTAAATATTTCTTATCATTTCAAAGTAGAGATATCCTAAGTCTCTATTCACAAGAAGAAAGTACTATCAGATTAGTAAAACATACATTTATATGAAATATAAAAAAGTAAAAAAAAAAACAGCAATGTATTCTGCTTCGCTTTTTTTGGATTGTGATACTTAGTTTCCATATAATAAGATCAAAATATATCAGTATCCAAAATTTATCAATGTATCAAAGAGAAGAGAAACTTTGGATCCAAAGGGCTTCTGGGTAGAAGCTCTCAGGAAGATTCCCAATGAACTCAATCATGTCACATTTAAAAAGATTAAAAAAGGACTTCTACTAGGAGGGACAGAGCTCAACACAGATACATAACTTCTCTCGACAGAAAGTTGTCTTATTTTTCAAAGACCTTAGTTCTCACCTCTAAGCAGCCTAAATGGAGTAGCTAGGTTGGAAGAGAGACAGAGGAAGAGAAGCAGTGATCTTGCTGCTAATGACTTGCAAACCCATGCTTATACTATCTGTTTAAACGTTTTCCTTTTTTTTCTGCTTTTTATACAATTATGACACTTAACCCTAACAGCTGTGAAGACATTAAATTAGGGTTCTTGGTTGTTGTTTTCAAGTCTAGCTAGTGAAAACTAAATATCAATATATATACCTGCATACACACACACACACACACCACACAAACATCACTCTTTGAGTCCAAAAAGAGCTATGCTTTACATCAAATTAATCTGGTGTTACATTAGGGTGTGTTCTATGGAAATGCAACCAAGGGTGACTGCCAAACTAAGCAGCAGAAGAAACTCAGAAAGCCAGGGAATCCTACAATGTGTTAAATTATACAAATCCCATTGGAGAGCAGCTTGACAAGAATATTGACATTGCTCTGCCTTCACACCAATACTCCACTACTTCTGAAATTCTAGGGGTTTTTGGTCACTAAAACACCACATTGGACACAGCAGACACCATCCCAGGGTGACATTACAGAGAAAACAGTTAGCCAATCAACCTGCAAGATAACAACCCAACTGTGAGAATTTTGTCTTTCTTAGGCGACATCAGAGGTCAACTGATTTCTTCTGGCCTCAATTTGCACATGTGAGAACTAGAACCCCATAATATGTGTCTGCCTCTCTGTGTTCTAAAAACGGAAACTCGCTATGAAAAGGAGGAATGTAAAACACCATGAGAAGAATAAACTAGATTCCCTGACCTGATGGTTGGTGAGAGACTTGTAAAACTAGAATTACTACTTCTTCCGATTCCATACATGCCACCTGGCCATCAAGCTGGCTCTGATCATCAACAGCACTGACTGGATAGCCACTCCTCCTAGAGCTTTAAAGTCATAGAAACTTTAAAGTACAAGGCATGGGGTAGTTTCCCATCATTTACATTATAATCTGCTAAGGAAATTCATGAATGGCCATAAAAGTAGATGTAAGAAAAATTATGAAGTTAGAACCTTAAAAAAAAAATGTCCAAAGGCCAGTGATACCCACGATCCACACAGTGGAAGGCAGGAGCTGGCCTTGTCTGTGGCCTTGCCGTCCATATCATAGCATGTACGCACACATACACATTAGTTAGATAATGTCATTTTTAAATTTTTTAAATGTTAAAGATAGTCAGCTCTAAGTATAGAGTAGCTTGAAACCGATATTGAAGCAGGAATCCCAGAATTCAGAATTAGCTATCTCAGAAACAGACTGAATCATGAGGTAAGTTTCATCTCACAAGCCAGAACACAATACAGATTATTTTTATATCATTCTGTCTGAGTTGTCTATCTCAGATCCTTAACTTCCAGATTCTGCTTCCAAAATCACTTAATACTGTGTGTTTCCAATAGCTATCAAGACAGACACTGTCATCCCTGACACCAAAGACTGTCAGCGAACTCAACATGGACACTAATGATCTCAGGCAACAATGTCCATCCTCCTATCAAAGAGATCCGTATTCCAGAAGAAAGAATCTAAAGTGTTCTATGAAACATCACTCTAAAGCACAAGAAGGAATCAATATAAGATGTTTGGAGCACTAATATCTGCTACTTCCTTGAAGGTTATTTTATTCGTGGATTTAAAACCCAAACCTGTCAGGCATTGTAACCCTCTTCCTTCTCTCCCAAGTCATTCTGGCTCTATTCTAGTACTGTCAAGTAATGATGGCTGCTGTCATTATTTTTATGCTATAGCTGGCAACCAGTGTACAGATGCTCTTCATCTTAGAATGGTCACCAAGTCCACTAAACTGATGATTGGTACCTTATAGTGATGCTGACCCCTTTTGTAAGTGGGTTATCATACCTTACTGGAGTTACACATAGATGCTACTTTCCTGCTATGGACTCTATTTTATCCTATCAGAAAAGTTTTCACACTGACTTCTAGCTTTAATATTTCCAATCCAAAGTTCCTTCCATGGAAGAAACAGCCTCATATGAAATATAACTGAATATATCCTTTAATGCAGAGAATATGTTATTTCCATTTATTAAAGGCAACAGCATAGGTTAATGAATAGAGAAGCAAGTGGTGCCAGCCCCACATATAAAATTTATTTCAAGTTTCAAACATTGAAGTGACCGATTCTAGGTCTCTGTTCTAATTAACAGACAAAAAAAAAAAAAAAAAGAGTCTTTCTCAGACTCTATTTGCTTTGGCGATCTAAAATGCTGATGATTCTCCTAGATCTACCAGAAAGGAAAACTGGGTATCTTCCCCATCTAACACCTAAGTGGGTAACCTAGATACTGTAAATAGAGGCTACAGAAAGGATGCACCAGACAGCTCTGAAGTGAGAGCCAAAATATTTAACCAGCAACTCTGAAAACATGTAACACTCAGCCAAAAATTGAACGAACATGGAATTGCCACAGGCTAGAAAATTTAAAAAAAACCCACAAAATTATCAAACCTCAGTTTACTGTTCTTGGGTGAGAAAAGCCCCAGTGTGGGAGCAAGGGAAAAAAGGGCAGCTTATCTGTTCAAATTAACCATTTCGATACTTTGCAATGTTTATTTTAAAAGAGAAGGGAAATGCCTTTTTGATTGAAGCAATAAGAAAAGCAGATCACAAAGTGCCAACTAAGCAAGCAAGCAAGCATTGCTCATTTTCTGGTGGTGACTAGAGAGGACAGGCTAGTCCAATCAACAGCTACTCTGTATTTTACATACTTTATGTTTTTAACAGTAGGTAAAGAGTAACTAGAATATCATACACGTTCCATGTAAATCTAACTTAACCTACTGGACATTTTCATGAAAAAGTTGTTTCCAACAAATGAAACCATAGTCTACCAAAGTACTAATAATATTAAATATTAAAGTGAAAAATCTCTATATACTATTACAATAATATAACTTTTCTCAAATCAATAAGCAAAAAAACCAAAGCGCTACAAACCCATTACAAGAGATTAACAATATAATTCAGCATGAATCACTCAACAATACCGGTATTTTTTTCTTCTCTACATCCTAGAGGCCTGCTTCAAGAATGAAATTTCCTGAATAAGTTTTCCTCATTCATAAAAAGAAAGAAAACTTTTAAATGAAGTAAAGTCAAATAGCTCAACCAGAATTTCAAGCCAATGGCTAAAATCACTTGAGGGTGAAGACATGCAAAATATATCCAAGAGTAGCTTATATACTTGTGCTTAGAATTCAGAAGCCTTCACTAATTATAAAGTTTCTAACTTTACAATAACCTAAGTCAGGCTAGAAGAAACACCGGGAAAGAAGTTCTCTCAGACAACCAGAACTGACTTAAGAATATCCTTGTAATTAAGTAGCGTATTCAGTTTTCCCCAGTTGTTAAATCTGCAAAGAAGAAAAGTCTCCTTCGTCACCCAAAAAGAAAAGTTGTAAATTAAACAAAACTTAACATCAGCCATGTCCTTTGTATTTAAGATTACAACATATACCCAAAGTACAAAGGAATCAACACCTCAAGCCTGTTCTGAGTAAGAGTGGGCAGACCACTTGTACTGAATTAATTAATCTGATAAGACTTTTTAATTAAAAGGCAAACTTAACAAATAAATGCATCTTGTTCTCTCACACTGACATCACGCCTTTCTGTCACACTCAACATTGTCTACGACACTCCATGTTAGAAACGCCAAAAAGCCAAATTGTCATTCCTGCAAACCCAGAAACATCCTTCCAAAAATCTTTTTTGTTGTTGTTGTTCCCTTCTGGACAATGTAAAACAAAATGTTTTTTAAAAGAAATGGATGCAAATGAGTTGCACAAATTTTCAATGACATTTCACTTCAAAACCTCTGAAGGAAAAACTTTTACATTGCTTTTTCTTCCTTTCTGAGAAAGCAAGTAACACTTCAATTTCACCACTGATATCCTTAGCTTCTTCATACCAAGAACTATTCCAAGTTTCAAATATCGAAGTCAAGAACTATTCCAAGTTTCAAATATCGAAGTAACCAATTCTAGGTCACTAGGATTTCTCTAGGAATAATGTTAATATTTAATATTAATATTCTTCATAACACTGTTTCTTCTATTTCTTTTTTGTTTTTGTTTTTGTTTTAAATAACCGTGAAGAATCCTTTGGTAATGCCACATTTCTCTATTTTTTTGTAATCAAACAACAAATCTAGATGTGACCCTTGAAATGAAAACAATAATCAGCAAATGCTAACATTTCTTACCCGGTACAGGGAGACACCAGCTAGCAAACGCCACCTTGGGACAGTTCAGACTAGTAAGTAGGCTCATATTTTATGATATTAGAATGAGCAGAAATAAATCTGTGTTGTTCTTTTCTTAGCAAAAGCTACAGCAGTACCTCCGTCCCAGAGTGAGAAGATCTCACAGACCTGATAAATCCAAACCTCTCACTTGAGAATTGAAAAAAATAATAATCATAAAATAAAGACTTACTGCTTGTCATGTGACTTGGCGAGGCATGCTGTCCATTGGGTGTGCTTGAGGTGAGGTCAATGGCCATACTGGCATGCTCCCCTTCAGGTGAAAGCTCATTGTCACCTGCTTTCAAAAAAATACATTCTTTTGGTTTCTGTTCATTGTCACGTAACATCTAATTCCTCAGACTGCCTCATATTCAGAGGGCATGCAGAACCGAATGCTCAAGAAACATGCTTTTTTATTTCTTAAAGAAAAACTACAAGGAAATAAAATACATAGTAAATGAATGAAATGCAGGGGAAACACAGACACACACACACACACCCCTAGCCCTTAATAAAAAAGTGAACAAACTTTATTATCATAGCACTCTTACAGGTCAATGGCAATAGAGACCATCTGAGGTCCAAAATAATTGTAGTGAAAACAGTAAGAATTTTTTTAGTAATCTAATTTGATCAATATAAAGTACTTAAGGTGAATATTTTTAAAAATGTTTGCTGGATGGTTCAAATGAGCTGGCTTCTTTTGAAAAAAAAAAAAGGTGAACTTAAGAAGCTAATTCTTTCATATCATGTGTCTGGGAAAATTAGGTTACCTAGCAATAAATCTTTACTACATCTCCCCCCACTAGAAGAAATATCTATAATCTGATGTATTCTAAATTTAAATTAAACAGGGAAACTACTCAAATAAGAAACTAAAGACCTGCTGGCTACAAGCCTTAAATAATGTCCTTCCTGAAATAAGTACATTTCTATGCCCCCTTCCTAGTTTGTTTCTGGTAATACTTCCTCGTATTCATTGCAAGGTGAAATGGTGACTAGCAACTAAAGCTAGAGAACCCACACTTAAAACTTATGGCTCAGGAACTCACACGCAGGAGGCATGAAGCACACTGGATTGCCCACAGCAAATTACTGAAAAGGAATACTCACATGTTATGTAGCCATCAATTGCGTCTGTTTCCATAGTCAAAGTGCAGTGCTGGAACACAAAAGATTGCAACCTTTACCCAAGGATTCCTCCCTGTATCTGCCATTCAATTCTTCACTTATTTCAAGCCCCAAGCAGGTAGTCCACGCTGCTCCTGCAACCTGTGCCCAAGAAACATACTACAGTGTACTGTGCGTGCTCATTTGCAAGTCACTGAACTCTCTGCAAATGATCTGATTCCTGCTGGAGATAGGATAGGGACGCTAAGTGTCCTGTGAGATGGGCTGTAGCAAGAGAAGAAACAACTCTCTTAATTCAAATGTACCTGTTTTATTGCAGGGGGGAACAAATAGGAGGAGGGGGTAGTCTCGAGTATGCCAACTTTAACTGCTATCTAAGTATTTTACCACTCACTACTTCCCACAATCGCCCTGCAGTTTGAGTACTTCCCTAGTATACAGACAGCTCTATTCACAATTGTTACAAGTTGGTTCATCATGTTCTAATGGGGGGGGTTGCAGAGAACAAACATAACATAAGAAAACAAAACAAAAATATTTAGTACTAGACTGTATCCCGAAGACTTCTGCAGCAGTTGGCAAACTCAGGTTTGTATTGACATTTTAGCCTACCCCAAATTCTGTGTAAGCACCTGTTCAACGTACCCTAATTTCCTGCCAGACTATGGTTGGAGACAAATGCCAAGCCTACTTAAGACATTCGGATTTCCAGCATTTCAGAAACTTTTGGCTGTGCACGAGGGGATCTTTTTTTTTTTTTTTTTTACTCTCTCTCTCTCTCTCTCTCCCCAAGTATGAGGAATGATTTTCATGCATCAATAACACAAAACAGCACCTAATCCCCAGAAACAAAAGTAAATTGTATGAGACAACACCCCCTAGCTTTGATTCACATAATGAGAAGATCGATAATCTAACTGTATTCTTTGAGGGAAAAAGTTAAAGAATTGACAAGTCCTGAAAAGATTTTTACTTTTTTTCCCCCCTTTGGCCCAGGTCCTTTTTGCCTTTAGTTTCAAAACTCTCACAGCACCAGCAGCTAAATTATTCACAATGAGCCATTTCTGTATTGATCGCCAAGTATATTTAGCCCTGGCTCCTGGAATTTCTCCATTACTTACTGGAAAACAGGCAGCTTCACTTCTTGTCTCCAAAACCACTTCCCTTCTCCCTCCCCTCCCCTTCACCACCAGCCTCCCTACCCCCTCCCACCCCCCAAAAACTTTTCTTTCTTTCTTTATGGAATAATCAGATCAAATTCTCCGTAACTACATAGCAGTTAAATTCCGACCTGCTCTACTCTTATCAAATTCTTTCAATTAGGTTACGTAAGGTTTTAAAGAAAGGGATCCGTAAAGTTTAAAGGGGGGCAGTTTCTACCGAGATCTTACAAATGAGTCTATCTCTTTAAAAATGTACACATTTAACACACATACTAAAGAGAGGCGTCAGTTAGAAGCAAAAGAAGTCTGCCCCAACAGTGAAAGGGTTATTAAACCCTCAGTGAAGGAAAAGAGAGAAAAAGAAAAAGGAGAAAGAGAAACGAAATGTACATACAAAAGAAATTGTCCTTTGATTAAAAAACATTCATCACCATTTCCAGCTCTGTCGGGAGATCCCAGCTTCTTCTAACCCCTCAAAGAGGAGGTGACAATGTCGGGCTGAAGAGAAACGGAGAAAGAAAGAAAGAAGTTTTTTGTGTCCCCCCCCTTCCCTCCCTGGCCCCCTCCAGGCCAAGCCCCCTGCAGAGTTGAAGGCGAGGAGGAGGGAAAGCACTTTACAGGTGGGTCATTCCAAGACCGAATCCAGCAAACAGATCGGCTGATAAACAAAACCAAGAAATGAGAGAGAAGGAACACTCCCCCCCAACCTCCTCCTCCTCCTTCTCCTCCTCCTCCTCGTCCTCCTCCTCCCCCGCCCCCGCCCCCTCGTCCCTTTGGGATGGTCTAGTAGGAAAAGTCACTCAGGAATGGCACCACGTACTTTCAGGAAAGAGGAAAAAAGAGAGAGAGGGAGGGAGGGAGAGAAAGAGAGAGTGAGAGGTCAGTCAGTGCTACAGCAATGCGATTAACAAGAAGAGAAAAAACTTGATCCACCGGTTCCTTAAGAATCGACCAAAAGCTAAGACAAGAAAACTGAAAGAAAAAGGGGAGGGGGGGTACGAGGGGAGGGACAGTCAGGCAGAACCCAGCAAGGAACCTAGGCCAACTTCACAGGACTGTTTTGTGGCCTCTGGCAAAATAGGAAGAAAAAAAAGAAAAAAGAAAAAGAAATTAAATCTTCATTCCATCTCCTTCGTCCATACCAGAACCTGTCAAAGCGATTTAACTGCTGCTTTTACACATGTGTCAAAGCAGATTTTATTATTATTATTATTATTTTGTTTTGTTTTCGACCTCAACAGTATAATACTGTTTATCTAGACAGCTGCAATCTATGCCAGGTTATCCAATCTTTCTTCTTGGAATTCAAGTTAAAACAAAGCAAAAACAAGTCTAAATCCATGACAGCTATAGAGATGAGAACTGATTAATCCATTAACATCCCAGAAGCAGATTACAAGGAGGGGACGATACATTAAGGCAAAGGACATCATCTTCAACGAAATTCCCTGAGCGTCCTTTACAGAAATCATTTTCCTAATCAGAGACACAACCCATCCCTCCCCAAAGAAAAGCGTCTATATTATTATTATCACTGGTTAACAGCAACAAGTCATTCGATCACACCACACTGTTAAACAAGATTCCACATCATTACACTTAACTTTGAAAACACTCCCCCCACCCCTTTGCAAACCATACACAAATTGATAGATAATCTATGAATCAGAAGACAAATAAAACAAGAGCTGTTCTTCCCCACGCAAAAAGCCAAGCGGAGATTTACCTCAGCAGTGCATGCAGTAAAATAATCCCATCACCCTTTTGTTTGTGTTTACTGTTAATGTGTCCTCTCCCTCTCTCTCTTTCTTTCTTTTCTGTGCCTAACGTGTGTTTGTGCACTGCAGTTGGTGGTGGAAACTAAGGCAGTGGATCTGTAGCTAAGGGTAATCCTGTTTTTACTTCCTCCATCTTCAGCGAGGAGCAGGGTTAGCCCGGGACAGCTGGTCAAACCCCGAGAAACCGATCCGGCGGAGCCCGAGCACATCTCCCCCGCCGGCCGGGCTCGCGCAGACGCCCGCGGGCGGAGGGCGGGCAGTGGCGGTGGCGGCGGCGGCGGCGGCGCGCGCCGGCTGGCTGAGGCGCGCGCGGATGTGCCGAACGGGGGTTTCCCTGCTCCTCGCTGAAGATGGAGGAAGTAA
>NW_021604613.1:22795670-22816203 GCF_004785775.1 Grammomys surdaster
GAGGGGAGAGAAGAGAAAAGAGAAGAGACAACTACTAAGAGTTTCATTAGACAGAATGTTAGATTAATTGAGAAAATATTGAAGCAGGTATGTGTAAGAATGAGGCTGTTATAATAGTAAGAAGGGTGTTTTGGGAAAGGGTAGTAGGAAATAATAAGCATCAGGGTAGCTGGGTCTTTCATGGAAACATGTTATCTCCCAGAATTATTTAAAATTTAAGGTAAGCTGATTCTATATTCAAATCCAGAGAAAGGTGAACCATGAGAGATGGCTATATGAGGGATGATTTTAAGAGTTACTTTCCAATGAGTGGCCTCAATGTATAGCTGTAGTCTTACCATAATTACTAATACAATTTAAAAGTACCTTAATTGTTATGTGAGGAACCTGCTCAACCTAAAGTAAAGGGAACTGGCAGCTCAAAAAAGATCTGTTCCATTTAGGAAATAGTCTTTGTTGAAGAACTCAAGGATGTAGATCCTTTTTGTTTTGTTTCTCTTGGGAGCCACCCTAAGAGTGTGTATGAATGTGGGGGTGGGGTATGGAAGAAATTTATTCTCGGGACAGGGGAGGGACCAGGAGGCTATGTGGAAACCAAGCTTTCAGAAGAATGACTTGACCTGAGCAGGCACCCCCTTATTGTATCTCTCTCCGTATCAATTCCCTTACTCCAATCTGGATTCAGATGGATAGCCAGGCTACCTGAGGTTAAACATGCTCAGTATTATTTAAATCTTTACTTTATGGGTATAGCTACAGCAATTATTGTACAAGAAGCCAGAATTAGTTCAGAGACTTCATAACCATATACATTCTCACAGAGTATCCATTTCCACAAATCACCATCACCATATGTCAGTCACTGATTAGAATATCAACCTCCTAGTGCTGGCTTTGCCCTGGTACTTACATGTTAAGTGTTCTTTGTTCTAAATTTAGGCAAGATTTGGCTTTCTCTACCAATTCAACTCCCTTACTGATTTTAAAAGTAAAATAAGAAAATGAGGCGATTGGAAACCTCTGGATCAAATGAGACTTTGGTTTATTCCTCAAGTCACTAGATTTGCCATCCATTGTATACTAAGAGTTAATGACAAAAGGACAATCATGCTTAAATCACATGAAAATAGAAAATGTAAGTAGAGATTACCGCCATTGTTAAACACAAAAATATTCTTATGAATCTAGTCTCATCTGTAGGCAATTTTAAGTCCAATCTATAGTGCTCCAGAATGATGTTAAGAAACATCTGTTCACTGCAGGAGAGCATGGACAGACCAAAGAAAGAATTCTACCCAAGTAAAGCACGGTGAACCAATGAAATTTGCTGAGCTTGTGTTTAAGAGCAAGGGCTGCTAAGGGGCAACTACCCCATTGGAAAGCCCCACCCCATGATAGGTAAGGCATGGTAAGTTTCCCTAATGTAGTCCCAACTCCACAAGCTGTTTATCTCTTATAATCTTGGTGAGATTACATATGATGATCTCCTACAGAACTCATGAAAGGTTCATGAGCTCCATGCTTCCTGCCATAGAGTCCCAATTTCCTGAGAGTCTCCTTCAGGTAGTTACAGATATTTGACAGTGTTTCTTTGTTGTAACATCCATGGGTGTCCTGGAACTCACTCTATAGACCAGGTCGGCCTCAAACTCACAGAGATTCACCTGCCTCTGACTTCTGAGTGCTGGGATTAAAGGCATGAGGCACCACAACAGACTCAGGATTTTCTTTTAAAAGAAATGACTCTTTACTGTTAAATATAGAGGACCCTATGACAGCATTACCATAGATCTTCCAGTCAATGGGGCCATGCAAATAATACACTCTAATGTGACTGAGATGTAAAGATCATTGCTTTAACATATGGCAATGAAAGTAAAGCCACTCTGTGATACAATCCTTGTTCCATAACCATGGCACTTAAGATAAAAATATGGACTTATATTTAAAATTCCAGTTAACAGATAAACACATAAGTTAAAATATCTGCTTATTTTTAAAAATTCAGTTTACAGAAGTGCTGGGCATAAGAATCCTTTAATATAAGCTTGCAGCATCACTTCAAACTGTGACTTGCTTACTTAAAAGTCCGTATCCAGTTTCTTCTTCATATTATCTCACAATAAGACATCAGCCAAGAAACCATAGTTCATATGCATGTTATCTGTTACTAAGCAACCACATGTTTAATATACCCTGACAACATGGTAGCTACATAGTTGCATCTTTCATTGTCTGCAAACTTTCTAAACTGTACTATCCTTCTGTCCCAGGTTCCCACTCATTCCTACTAGAATATCAAAAGTGTTACAGCAGTGTGAAAATTATACATATAGAATAGCACTTTTCTATTGCCTAACTAAACCCATCAGTGAGTTCTATATTTATTGATTCATAGCCAGAATGTGAAAATAAATTGAATAAAATGAATAAAAGTATATCAATACAGAATAAAAATAACTTAAAATTAAACTTTCATTTCAGAGATATATGTATCTTCTGGCCCTCATGACAATGCTAAACACAGTTTTATTTCCCATGGAGTACATGAGAGTAAAACACAAGAATTTAAACCACATGGTTGGCAAGAGAATAGATAAATAAATTTAAGTGTATTGTTACTGTGTATCACAGCACACAGATGTAATTTAGTATTTCGTACTACACATATTTGATACTATATTACAACTGTATATACAACATATATCAATGCATACATATCTACTATGTACCTCTCTCTTGCTTCCTCTCTCTCTCTCTCTATATATATATATATATATATATATATATATATATATGTGTGTGTGTGTGTGTGTGTGTGTGTGTGTGTGTGTATCATATGTAAAACAGCATTACATAAAAGAAAATCTGTGAGTCAACAAAGTCATAAGTCTGCAAATAACAGCTGACATGTAAAGCTCATTGCTGTAAAATATGGAAATCTAAGTAAGGCCATTCATGAGACAGAGGTGCATGTGATGTTATGTTTTCATATGTTTATGTATATGTTTGCAAAATATGTATGTATATATAGAGTTAAGTGAAATGAATCAATTGAAAAATGGTTTTTAGATTAAAATTTTAGTAAATCTAAAAGCATGGGAAATAATACCTATTGTTTGCTTACATGTGGGAAATGCGCAAAAATAGAAAAGACATCATTCTGAGAATAACAGTAAGTTCAATGTAAGAGACAAAGACAGGAGGAGTGGTTGTATCTGCAAGTTCTGATTTTATAAAGAACAGTCCTAGATGCCAAAGACCTGTGTTCACATTCTCACTCTGTCTTTAGCTGCTTCATTCTGACTGGATTGCTTCATTAATCCTAACCTTTCTTCTTTATGTGTGAAGCAAAGGAATGATGCTATCTCACGGACAGAGTAGGGAGCTGGAAGGACTGGGATTCTGTCATAAATTGTGCCCATATAATATGTGTCTTGTAATTGAACTGATTTGATTCCTCTTAGTTAACCATCTCATTAGTGCCAGAATTAAGGCTAAATGGAAACAAGATATTCTGAACCACTGAGTTTTATTTTCTACCTTTGAAGTAAAGACATAAGATGGCAGCAAAATCAAAAGATATTAACCTCATTGACATCCTATGAGAGGAGCCTCATGGCTACTGCTTCCTCTAAAGCCCCTGAGCAGTGAATGAGTGAGTGAATGAATGAATGAATGAATGAATGAATATGTGTTTTATTAAAAATTAAAAGATACATTTTAGCCTTAGTTCATTTTAAATGACTGTCTGTGGTTCTTTGATTGAATTGTACAGGACTGATTTATGGCTAGTCTTTGAAGTTGTTGATTGATTCATCCACCAATACAGTCTAAAAAATAAAATCATAGTAAATTCATAGAATACCAAAATGAATATAAGCACTTATACACACACAATGAAGAATCAAAGAGGTAAATTATCAAGAAACTCTTGTTATAAAAAGCAAAATTCTTGTTATAAAAAGGAAATAGAAAACTTTTAGAATTATAGCATCAGTAATACTAATTTCAAACACTTGAGAGTGTGTATCTGTGTATATGGGTGCCTGTATGTGTGTGTGTGTGTGCATGTGTGCGTCTGCAAGTGTGTGTGTGTGAGCCTGTGTGTGTGTGTTCCCCTCTATCTTAGCGCTCCCAATTAAATTTGACTTAGGGTGTAATGACAATGATATCACTGGTGGAAATAGATCAAGAACTTTAAATCTAAAGGGATAGGATCAAACTCAATTTGTTATCTACTGGGTTATTTCACAGTTGTACATATTTTTTAACCCTACTTCTTCATTGTTATAAATACATAGAAATAAGTGAAGTTACCTCACCACGTGTTTTGGGAAAGTATGAAATGAGGTAACATTGGATCTCTCAAGGCCCAAATAATGCTGCACCTTGGTGAGTCTTTTGTTTTTTGTTTTTCTCTTAAAGTAAGCAGCAAGCAGCCTGATTAGCATTTTGGCAAAAGGCCTTCCTAAATCAGTGTGATTTAAAGACATTCTAGTTTGTGATGGCAGAAATATAAAAGTTGACCGTTGCTTTGTACCTTATTTTTCTATTGATTTCCTTACCAATATTTGTCTTATTTTTCTCAGAATACCTAAGGTCATTTTTAAAAGATAACTTGGACAGATGAAAAACACATTTTCTTCTACATGGAACAGCATCTACCCCTTTTGTGGTAGTTCAACTTCAAAATGTATCATTAATAATAAAATAAATCACATGTAGTTTTGGGGTTTTGTTTTGTTCTTCATTTATTTTAATCTAGACCTCAGTCAGATCCTGGCTTAGCAAATCCTTGTGTGGTAAAATGAACTGATCCAGTTTAGAACAATTAATAAAATAAGCTGTCATTACCTAGAGTAAAAACTGGTTTTTCTTTGTTTGTCCTCATTAGGAATCTTTAAAGGAGCTAAGTTTTTCGAAGGTGTTTTAGATGAAGTCAAAGCATAGAGATACAGAAGAAAGAAAGTAAGAAAGAAAGAAAGAAAGAAAGAAAGAAAGAAGGAAAGAAAGAAAGAAAGAAAGAGAGAAAGAGAGAGAGAAAGAAAGAAAGAGAGAAAGATAGGAAGAGAAAGAAAGAAAGAGAGAGAAAGGAAGGAAGGAAGAGAAAAGAAAGAAAGAAAGAAAGAAAGAAAGAAAGAAAGAAAGAAAGAGAGAAAGAGAAAGAAAGAAAGAGAGAAAGATAGAAAGAGAAAGAAAGAAAGAGAAAGGAAGGAAGGAAGAGAAAAGAAAGAAAGAAAGAAAGAAAGAAAGAAAGAAAGAAAGAAAAAGAAAGAAAGGAAGAAAGAAAGGAAGAAAGAAAAAGAGAGAGAAGCAATGATGGAGGAAGGGGAGGACGGGAAGAAAGTAAGAAAGAAAAAGAAAATGAGGAAAGGAAAGAAAAGAGAAAGGAAAAGTAAAGGAAAGAAAAAGAAAACAGAAAAGCATCCCAGACCAGGCTGGCAGCTTCTCAGCCCCGCTCCCCTGCAGAGTCCTTTCCGCTAACTCATCTGCAGCCCACTTTGTTTCTGCAGCTGGACTATGCTGATATCAGACATTAAAATGTGCACTTAACTAACTCACTAACTTGCTATCCATATCAATAGTGTTCTCCCTTAGCTGACAAAAGAAAATATCTTTTCATGTTTTGAGTGTTCTTCTGTACTATAAGAGCCATTGTAGAGAAAGATGGTTTGTCTTTATTGTGACTTCCTTTCCTCCTTCCCTTCCTTCCTTCCTTCCTTCCTTCCTTCCTTCCTTCCTTCCTTCCTTCCTTCTTCCCTCCCTCCCTCCCTCCCTCCCTCCCTCCCTTCTGCTTCCTTCTCCACCTCCTTCCTCTTAGACTACAGAGCTCAACACAGATTTTGTACTATCTTTATTAATCAAAGATTTTGCAGACATGGTGGTGCTCTTTGTAAACACAATATTTCGATACTGTGAAGCTCACAGCTTATTTGATGCAGTTTATCTTCTCTTTATCTAAATTCAGAAGTCTATCTATTTCTTATGATGTCCTTTGCACTTAGCTTATAATAGCCTGGCCATTTCTTCCTTCTGCACTCCTGAAACAATCATGTGTTTAGTTTCTCCTACATCTTTCTAGTACTTTTAAATATTCTATTTGTTACATTTTTGACTCCTCTTTTTCAGAAATTATGACTGATTGTAATGTTTTAATTCACAGTATATGACTCAAATATTACTGTTGGTTTAGAGTAATGGTAATCATGTTATGTGCTTTTAAAAAGTGAGCTTATATCTTAAAATAGTACATGACTTCGATATGGTCACTGGACTAAAACTAGGATTAAAGTTAAGCTTTCAGAAGCACCTGTTGACTAGTCTCAATTTCTTTTAAGCCAGACTGAAAAACATAGTAGGCATTTAGTTCTTACCCCTTTTTCATACTACTTTTAATGTAATTCTTCTAATGCTTTGTGTTTCTCATTGAAAGAAATTAATCGAAACACTTAATTGAAAGTAAAGTATGTAGATTTCTAGTAGCAATTCAGAACTCAAACTTAACATGTCTTGCTCCTAATCTTCCTTGTTGTCATTTTAAAAAGTATTCTATGGGAGTTTTCCTTTAATGGAAATTATCAAAGCAGCCGATTCATCTCTTTTTACTATTTATAACTTTCATTTAGTTATAGGAGAGCTTGAAATTTTATTGGCACACTCATGTCACAAGTTAGATATACTGGATGTTTTTATTGCAAAGACTATGTATGTCATTATAATTAACTCATTTTATAATATAAACTTTGGTTATTTCTAAGAAACATTCGAAGATATTGAGAGAGAGAGAGAAACGAGATTTGAGTGAATTAATTTAATAGAATATCCATGACCATCAAAATATAAAAAGATGTAATGGAAATGCTTTAATATGTTTTGAAACAATCGATTCATTTGATACATTTTATCACATCACTTGCATTCAAGAAGTTGATGCTCATAGACTTTGATTATCATTTTTAAAGTCTCTAATAATTAAAGTAAATTAACTGCAGTGTGTAATGACAAAAAATTACATTTTGTCCCTAAGTTTTGATTCTCTACTAAAAGAAACTGCATTCCACATCTATGGATAGATGTGTTTTAGAGAAAGCCTTTAGTATGATCCGTAATAAGAGCCAAAAGATCTTTTCAACTGAATTAATAAATTATTGCTTAGATTTATTTTTAACAAAGCATTTTTTATTAAGTCTTTTCCAGCTAAGTACAATAATAACAAAGGGGAGTCAGAATGGCTCTCATTACCTGCTTCTATGATTGTGCACACATAAAGTATGCATGAAGCCTTTGAAAGGAGAGATTATGCAGGCTGAATGCTAATTTTGTGAATACTGTAATTTCAGGTCTGCTATCCGTGTATGAGCTGGTTGTGCTTGGGGGAGCAGCTGAGGCTTTATGGGAAACTTTGTAAAACATTCTATTTAGAAGCAATTCCTTTTCTTCACATTATGTGCTCTGGGTATTTTTCTCCCATTGTGTTTTATTTTGAGAAACATTTGTATGGAAACAAGATCTTTGTTTCTTGCAAGCACATCTGCTCTTGCTGCTTATAGATTATGAGAAGTCATCATCCTCTGTGACATCATAATCATTTCCATGGCAACCAGCTTGGCTTTTAAAAAAAAAACAAAAACATGATTACATTTATAAGATGCTTGCAGGAGCAAAGTGTTCAATTTTTAAATCGATAAGTGTCAACTTCTCAGAGATCAGTGTCCACCACATGGGGTCCGCACCCTCAATGTACTGAAGCTTTAGCCTTTTGCGTTTAATTCTCTTAGCATGTATACAACTGTGAGTTCTAATTATGCAAAGTTTAGAGAGATGGGGGAGAAATAAGCAGAATACTTGAGAAAAAGAGTTCTGAGGAGACTAACTTTACTCCGTCTCAATGCCCTGTCATGCAGCTTGGACAGTGCTGGTTCAGTAAGAGACCTTGATTGGAGATAACAGCAGAAATTTGAATAACAGCTGGAAGGAACTTGAAGTCCTTTACTCGAAATGGTTTTATGAATAGGCACTGCATTCCCTCCTCCACTTCAAAGTTGTCACTCCTGTGATGAAAGGTGGGAGAGAGGGACTCAGAACATTAGCATTTGGACTGCAAGCCAAGGCTGCTAAAGATAGCTGGGGAGTAAGGGAGAATGCCTGGCAAGACCAATTACCTTAAGATTTGTTAAGATTATGAGTTTTTATTTTAATTGTTAATTATTTAATTTTATATGTATGTATGTTTTACTTTAATGCATGTCTGTATACCATGTACATGCCTGATGCCTTACAGAGGCCAGGAAAGGAATGTTGAATCCTTTGGAGCTGGAGTTACAGTTGATGGTGAGCTACCATGTGGGTGTTGGGAATTTAATCCAAGTCCTCTGGAAGAGCAGCCAGTGTTCTTAACTACAGAGCCATCTCTCCAGCTGAAAGTTATGAATTTTTAGATATAATAAAGAAGCAGCCCATAAACAAACTCTTACTGAGTGCTTCTCATGTGCATAGCACTGTATTTGGGTAAATAAATGAAATAAGTCATAATGACATGACCTCTAGATCAATGACCTTTCCTCTCCTTCTTTGAGCTTAATTCTTAAATACTAGCCTTACTAGAAAATTGTCCATTAAATCCTCATCTTTTTTTTTTAAGCTGTTCATTTTGTTTTCAACAGTGTCTGTGTTGGATATAAAATATGGTTGTCAGGTCAGGAACCCAGACAAGAAAAAAACATGGACTCACGACAAGAAACATGGAGGCTGGAACTGACGCAAAGCCCATGGAGGAACATTGCTTATGGGCTTGACCCCCTGGCTTGTTCAGTTTGCTTCTTATGTAACCCAGGATCACCTTCCTAGGAACAGCATTGCCTCGGTGAGATATGCCCACCCACATCAATCACTGTTTTAGAAAATAGTCCTGTAAGCCTGGCTACATGTCACACTGATGAGAATGTTAGCGTCTGTCAAGCTGACAATGAAACTAACCAACACAGTGGCAAATGCCAAAATGTCAGACAAATTAAGAGGGAAGCGAGGGTTGTTGTGTTGCAGAGGTCCCACTGCCTGGAGCAGAGACAAAGTCAAGAAAGACTTAGGGGCTGGGTGATGGCTCAGTCAGTACAGGGCTTGACACAGGAGCACAAAGACCAGAGCTCAATCCACAAACAGGCAGATCCCAAGGATCTGCTAGGCAAGCAGCCTCTTCTACTTGGTGAGATCCAGGATAGTGAAAGGTAGTTTCAAAATATAGATGCCTAAGAAATGGTTAGAGGATGTCTGCCACAGCACTCCACATGCACACAAGACTCAGCCTAGAAACAGGGCATTTGCTTCTGGTAGTACCAGAGGGTAGGTAACAAACCAACTGGAAAGATTCTGAAGTGATCACAATAATAATAAGTCAGAGCTGTGACTCCTACATTTATTTCCTTTTCTCCTGTTCAGTTCTAAGCGTTCTCAGAGACACAAGGGCTTAATGAGACTGATGAAGAAAATCTCATGAAAACACTCCACAATATAGGCAATGAAGAAATAACTTAGGAAATACATGTATAATCATGATGCATATCATGGCCTGGCGGAATAAACAATGTGTTCTTATTAGGAGTGAGGCTTTGGGATGAAGGGGGCCTATGAGCTATTACTAAAGGCTTTTCGGGTACACACAGGATTCAAGGAAAAATCACTCCTTCAGCTAGCCTGACCTACCACATACTACAAGTGTAACTGCTAAATTGAACACTCAGGTGCTTCACTCTTTCACAATAAACTGGTGGTGGCCAGTTATTCCTACCATGAAAATCTTCACAAATCTGATGTATCCCATAGGCCCGCGGGGTCTCTAAAGTCAGATTATTATCTCTGACTTGAGTAATGTGTAAGCACCTCCAACCCCATTATAAGTTCTTGAATTAAAAGTTCGTTGAGTGGGGAAGTTTCTTTGGTTTATGTGAAATTTACATTTGACCAAATACCTCCCCCCTTCCCAAGTATCAGTAGCTAATATACTATTGAAAGCACTTCCTGACACAAGGATCTTTCTTAAATTGTTCAATAACTCCTTTGGGAATGTGGGTCCTTTCCTGATTCTTCTGTATACACCTGTCAGTAAGGGGCTAAGGAGTTAAAATCCTAGAGAGGGTTTCTACTGGTCGGCCATGGAACATCTGTCTGCATTTTGTCCAGTTCCATAGTAGAGAATCTAACTACAGACTATACCTAAAACCTTGAGAGTGGCTATAGAATATGTGATATGATTCTGCCCTGAAAAAAATGTTTTCTGTGAATCATTTTTCTTTTAATTTAAAACTACTTAATTAACTAATTCAGTCATCCAAAGTGTCATTAGTCCCTGAGTTTATCTCTAAGTCCAGGGTGTTCAAGGTGTGTCTGTTTTGGGTTTCTCTGGTCTGTCTGATACTGACCTCTTGGGAATGTAGCACTGACATGTAACACGCATCATGAAAAGTAAAAGTAAAAAAAAAATTTAGAAGACAAGGAAACACATTCTCAATCATACACATTCTCTGCTTTTTATTAAACAAGTGATTTTGCCTTTTATTTTGTCTTATGATCTGCAAATTATATAGACAGCCCTAGGCCTGGTGGCCTCTGTTGACTACTTGTCTACCCAGTGTAACACAGTAAAATCTGGTATTCAGAAAGGGGGGAAATAGGGAAAACATGGCAGAGAGTGACCTAGAAAAGTGTTAACTCCTTCTGGGGGACAGTTTTGCTCCCATTTTGGCACAGCTTCTTATCTCCCTGATTTACTTAAGAAATCTCATTGATCTTGTGATACTTGGCTGCTCTCGCCAAGTGTATGCTTCTTCTTTTAATTTTTAAGATTGCATGTATTTATTTACTGGGGGAGGGCTTATACATGTTGTGTTTGTGTAGATCAGAGAACAATTTGAGGGAATTTATTTTCTCTTCTACCACGTGGGCCTCATATTCTCAAACGTGAGAACTCATATTCTCAGGTTTGGCAGCAAGCACCATTAGTTACTCAGCTACTTCTCTGGCTTGAGAGTACTGCCTCCTCCTCCTCCTCCTCCTCCTCCTCCTCCTCCTCCTCTTCCTTTTCCTCATCATTATCTTCCTTCTCCTCCTTTTTGCCCCAAGTCATAATTTCTTTGACAATGGAGTTTCTTAAGAAGTACCATAGTTAGGACTGGATCTGTTTGCTTCTATACCCTTCTCCGTGTCAAGGTATACATGGGACAGTTACTGAATTTGTCTTAGTCTTTGTTTCCCAGTCCCCATGCTTTTCCTTCATTTTAGTGGCAGACACCTCAAAGCTATCTGAAACAACATGCCACGGTAGAAAACTACCTCCCTTATTTGTATATTCTGATGTTTGTTGAGAAGTTGAAATGTTGGAGAGATCTTACTAGTCCTTTGTCACTCAAAGCCTGTTTTTCTTTTTTCTTTTTGATTATTATTCTGGATCTGAAATCAATCAGCATTTCAACTGTCTAAGATCCTTGATCCCTGAACTCTCCACCCTCCACTCCCATGGGGGCAGGGGGTGCATCTCTTTCTTGCTCATATTGTGGTCAACACGCTATTATTTTGACCTTTCCAATTACATCCCCTAGTATGACAAACACAGTAGCTGTGTGTATTGCCTTTCACATTGTCACACAGCAGCTCTACTGAAGTTGCAGCTGCACAGGAGGACTTTACAGACATCCGGTTTCTAGGCTTGAACCTCATTTCTGCTGGATGGGCTCTAAACTGACGCCATTTATTTGCTGTGTATATGGGGAGGTTATAGTTATAGCACATCTCAGAATGTCAATGTGTGTACTGATTAAGATAGAATAGCTGTTGTAACTAAACACTAAAATCACAGTGGCTCAATATATAAAAGTGTATTTTTACCCACATAACACACTGCTGTGAACTAATGATGCCTAGCCTACAGCATTTTGATGGAAAAATACAGGTTTTTTTTCTCTCTTGATCTTTGGTTTTTGTTTGTTTGTTGGTTGGTTGGTTCGTTGGCTTGTTTTGTGTGTGTGTATGTGTGTGTGTACGTACATACATACATACATACATACATTTCTCAATTTAAAACTTTCTCTGCAAACAATGAAGAGATCTAGAGATATGTTTGAAAGCTCAGCTTATTGTAATGCTTAGAACTGACACATATCATTGTTAAAGACCTTGAACAACCAGATACACAGCTGAATGAAAATGTATTCATTTTTTTCTGCACTGAAAGACTTGTGATTTTCAATCCTGTCTCCAAAGTTATGCTCAGAGTTTGTTAAAAAGTTACTCGAAAACTTACATTTTCATCTTCCCTGATCTCAACTAGTAGCTCTTGCTGAGTAATCAAAAGATTGACCATTTCGACTTTGATACGTAATTTTTAAGCCTACTGAAGTATTTTAACCACATTAGAAATTGTATTATTAAATGATTTAACAACTAGGATATGAATCTTGGCTTTTTAAAAATGAGAAATTTACTTAGGCAATGGTGGCACACACTTTTTTAAAAAAGTATCCCAGCACTTGGGATACAGAGGCAGTCGGATCTCTGTGAGTTCAAGGCCAGCCATAGAAACCCTGTCTTAAAACAAACAAACAAACAAAATTGATAAATTTATTTATGCTGTTTCAACTATTCCAAAAAATGTATAATGGTAGATACCTTTCAAGGGACACCCTCCTTAGTGTGATTCTTTAGAAAGGTCATTACTATTTCACTCCTTGTTAAAATGTGACCTCTACCATGGAGGAAAACACTATTTATCTTTTTTTGCAGAGATCTGTTTGGCAGTGTAACCAGGATTAACACAAAATACCACAGCAGCTGACAGTGAGCCAGGCCATGAATGAAAACCTTTGAGGACAAGCTTGCTCCCAAATGAGGAGGAAATAGAAGAGTCAAGGGGTAGCTATGGAGAGACCAATACAAGTTAGCTGGCATGTCCATGGAATGATTTAATCACATACATATGAACTCTATGGGATTAAAAAGGGGAACTCAGTATATGAAAACTATATTTGTCTCTACTGAAAAGCACACACGACAATAACAACAGATCTAATGAGAGAGTATCAGGATCCACTCATGGGTTACTATCGATATTTTAATGTATTTGTTTTTAGATTACCATAAGTACGCACACAGATTCTAATGTTTTCTGTCAATAGTCCTAAGAGTTTTTTTCCTGCAGACCTTTGTGTGTACACACAGCACCTTTACAACCTTGTACCACTATTGGCCGGCATAGTGAGGAGGCCATGCTAGTTTCCAGTAATCATCTCAGACACAGGCAGGTGGAATCTCACACCTAGAGTAAAGTTTGCCCCAACACTATTTAACTCTCACCATGTGTACTGTCATCAGCTTAGTCCCAGTCCTACCTGAAGCTCTGCTTCAGATCTGTCTCCCAAATCACATGTTCTCTGGCTCTTTATACATGGCTCATCATCAAACTGCTGTCAAAGTTCAGCTTCATGCTGAATGATATTGACAGGATGTCAGATTGATGGGTATAAATGACAGACAATGCATCATGTCAGTCCACTTAAGTCTTTCCTTTATTTGAGATGAGGTTAGAATGATTTTTTACTTTTTAATCTGATTGATTCTTGACAAATCAAGCAAGAGATCTTAAAAGGAAAGGGAACCATCTTTTAAATTCTGTCTATAATACAGTATTTCGTCTTCCTAGCCAATAGCTTCACAAGAAGGAGAAGAATTGAAATGCAAAGCAAATTATTTCTGTGATTTATTTTTGTTCTTTTTTTTGCCAGAAATTATTTTTTAAAAAATAAACTTTTAATTTTATAAAAGTTTTATATCTGTAGAAAAAAATTGAAATGATTTTTAAAATGTAGCTTGTATAGTTGAAACAGCTTTAAAGTACCTTTGAAAACAGTTGAGATCTTTGTTTTATTTTTTGATACTTGAAACATTATTGATTTAGCGTTACTTCCATAGGTCAAAGAAGTGACATCAGTACAAGGCAGTGGTTCTTAACCTGTGGGTTGAGACTCCATTGGTGTCAAACAACCCTCTCACAAGGGTCATATCTGTATATCAGATATTTGCATTATGATTCATAACAATAGCAAAACTACAGTTATGATGTAGCAGCAAAAATAATCTTATTGGTGGAGGTCACTACAGCATGAGGGACTGTACTAGCGGGCTGCAGCATTAGGCTGCACATAAAACTATAGAACAGAGGAGGCACTCCATCACCTGTCTGTGTGGAAAAGTAGAAAATAAAAGTGGAAAACAATCTCTTAAGGTTAAAAACTGGAATGCGGAAGAGGTATTTAAGTTGCAGAGTCAAAGGACCAAACCATAGGAGGGCTGGTGTTCCAAAGATTAGATATTCCATACTAGAAAAGGATAGATATCCCAGTCCATCCTTGAAATTATTCTATGGCTAATGAATAGACACTGTGCCCAAGGCAACTCTTATAAAAAGAAAGCATTTAACGGGGGTGGTGGATTGCTTAGTCTTCAATCCTTATGGTAGCGAGCATGGCCGAAGGCAGGCAGGTGTGGTGCTTGAGAAGTAGCTGAGAGCAGGCAGAAGGAAAGGGAGGGAGGGTGGGAGGGAGGGAGACTGAGCCTGGCATGGGCTTTTGAAACCTTAAATCCACTGCCAGTAATACACTTTATCCAGTAAGGCCACACCTGCTCCAACAAGGGCACATCTAATAATTCTTCCCAAGCATCTCCACTAACTGTCGACCAGGTATTGAAACACACGGGCCCATGGGTGGGGGGCGGCTCATTCCGATCGGCACACATCTTGAGAAGAGAGAATCAAGTCGTTTGTGCTCTTCACTCTATCCAGGTCCAGAAGGAACTGCTGAGAATGACTTTGCTTCCTTATTTGTTAACCTCTTCTAGAAACACCCATTCACATAAACTCAGAAATGACTTTCCTGGGATGGGGCATCTCCCATTTCATTCAGACTAACACATGAACTCACCACCCTAAGTGCCCTATTTTTAAACATCTGTGTCCTACACAATGAGAGAGGCAAACAGTAGGTTTTCCATAGCACGTGGGAAAGCGTTTCTAATTGGACTCTAGAGCATTTAAATGCTGGTGTATACTGTGGCATTGAGATGGAAGACCAAGGACAGATTCAAGGTAGAAAAGCTTGTTGGCAGAGGTAATGGTGATGCTTATTCTATTGGACAGTAGTGAGCAATTATCTCCATGAAGGATTTTCATTACTTGGCATATTCTGGCAGCAATTTATAATGGGAAGCAGACTTTGGCTTAAAAAAATTGCTTCTCAGGCTGAAGGATTGTTCCGTGTATAATGTGGTTGCCATACAATTTTGAGGACTAGAGTTTAGACTCCCAGAATTCATGTAACACCTTGGCAAGTATGGCTGCCACCTGCAACCCTAAGTACTCCAGAAGCAGGGATGGGATATCCTCAAACAAATTGACTAGGTAGACTAACCAATTGGGAAGCTTGGCTTTCAACTGAAAGACCCTACTTCAAAAATAAAAATGGAGAAAGGCCTAGGAAGACAGATGATGTCAATTTTGGTCCTCCACATGTACACGAACACATATGCATATCAACTCACACACGTATGTGCATCCCACACATACACAAACACACATACACACACATCCTATATATACAAGAAAAATACCTGTTCTCATGGGAAGACATTGTTTATTTAACATTGCAGGACTTGGGTTTTTGCAAACTACTTGTTGCAACTTCTATAAGTTGATATTTCACATAACAATGATTGACATACTAGTGGGTTACTGTGCACCCCTCAAGAGAGCCTTTTTCAATCTCTAGGTAGGTATCTATTCTTATAGCATTCCACTAAAGTAGCAGACTTTTATATTATGAATTATTTCATACTACTAACATATAATATCTGTTGAGTACTTAATAAATGTTTGGAGAAGTTTAACATATTAATAACAAAAATAAAAGCAAATAGTAAAGGGGTTTGAAGTTTAGTTCAGTAGTAGAACCCTGGGTTCAGTCCTCACTCAGATGGGGAACAGACAAGGAACAGTGAGGTCAAGTGTAATGGCCCATGACTGTAACCTCATCACTTAGGAGGTAGAGGAAGGAGGATGAGGAGTTCAAGTTCAACATCAGTTACAGGGGGAGATTATAGCCACAGGAGAGTCTATTTACAAGACAAACAGAGCCAAAATAAGCACAAACACCCACCCTGTAATACTATAATCTCCATTTAAAGATGAGAAACTGAATCTTAGAGAAATGTTAAGAAATGTTCCATCCTTATATATTTAGTAAGATTGGGTTGAAAGCTATTATTTTGTTGATCCCAAAGCCTAAATGTGTGACCACAACACACAATCTTACAAATATTGGTAAAATTAACTAGGTCTTTTTTTTTTTTTTTTTACATAGTGCTTCCACTTGTCTCTCAGTAAGCATTATAGCTTAAACAAAATGATGCATGGTCATGTGATTGGAGGCTAGGGATGAGTGTGGCTTTGCCACCTTAGAATTAGGCTTTTTAAAATTAGTATGATTTTTATTTTAACTTACCATTTAACAAAATTTTAAAGTATATGACACATTTTAATTGAAATTTTTATTGTAGTAATTCTATACTCCCATACTATTTTGACAGATGTAACAGAAAGATCCATAGGGGTATACTTAGTTTCATTTCAAACAACATTTTGCAACACTAGAATATAATATTGTAATCAGGTATTGGGACTGATATACTCAAACAGAGCCTTCAGTCTTATTCAAATTATTTTTCATATTTTATTTAGATCCTTCAATTTTATTTTTATTTGTTGGAAGAAAGCGTAATATGTATCTGAGCATGTGCAACCATCTTGCAATGCTAGCATTCATTCTTGTAGTTGTCGCTACAGTCTGAATATAGGATAGTTCCAACATCCATCCCCCTTCTGGCCTCCCTGTACTTAAGTTTTGAACCAAAACTTAGTTTAGAACATTAAAAAGCCACTAAAACCACTCCAAGCATCAAGCAAACCCTGTTCCCACTAGTACACAAAGGTTGGATTTGGTCAAAGATTTCTGCTGTCAGTTTCTGAGAAACACTCAGACCTGATCTGTTTCCTGAATGTGCGTGCAAGACTCTGCCATCTCCTCACCCTTTCCTCTGTGGAGAACAGACCAGAAACTTGAAGCTCCTAGTCATATGTTTACTTTACACTCAGCTATCCTTCATTTGAAGAGATTCACTCATAAAAAATAAAAAAAGCCAAACCTGTGACCTAGTTACTTGGCTTAGGCATGAAAGACTCTAGTTAACCCTTTATATCTAGCGTATAGTTTAGTTTTGTCAGCTGTGTATCACATTGATGTCTGTTTGACAAATTATTAACATGCAAAGATATTGTGCTTTATTTGAAATTTAAATGTAAAAGATATTTAACTATGACATTTAATATAAAAAGTGTTTAAGATAAAGTTAATTAATTAATTAATTAAAAAGTCCTATCTAGATTCTTAAAGTCTTTTTTTAAGAGTAAGGTGGTCAACAATGCCTATTGGCCAATAAAACACCCATCAAAGACTAAGAAATTGCAGAAGATTGTAGAGGAGAACGCAAGTGTGCAGTACGTGTTTTAAATAATCTCGGTAAAAACAGAGCCGACATTCAGGATGTACTTTGGAGATACTTGACCAAACTGTGTTCCCTTCCCAGTCATCGGCGCTGTCCGCTGGCTGGGTCTCCAGAGGTTTTTCTCACCAGGAAACGGAAATAAGCCCATTATTTGTAAGAGATTAATATTGATCACATTTTTATATTTATTTCATATCAAAATCTATATGTAAGTGCTTCATTATTGAGTTTATTTCTGTGTGATTGCTCAGTTCAGAAAACAGCATAATACAGATTTACTCCAACTGTGAATATAAAAATATTAATACAGCATCACATAAAATGATGGAGAGGCCTCTTGGTATAAGATTTAGTTTTAACCACAAAATGGATATTAGTAAGTGATTGGTCAGCATAATGAAATATTGGAAGCGGAATGGCTGAAAGGACTGTGAGTTAGGTTTGAATCAGGATGAGAGAATTTCAGGATCCGCCCCTGAACCAGGAAACCATGCAAACACTGGGTTTCAGCTTCTGCATTTGCAAAATTATAATAAGAGTGAGTGATAATCTACTCCTACACACATTATAGGGTCAAGCTATTGATAACATGTGTCACATATAAAGTATGCAATGATCTCCACAAGTGTGTGCTACTAAATACTTTTGTGTCTGCTTTAATCCCAAGTACCCTACAGTATAAATTATATTGAAAACAAATGCCATTTGCAATGAACCAAACATCAATCTAAAAGATCCTGCATGCCTTCTTAGAACCAGCAAGAGAAAACTGACTTTGGCCTTAAAATTACTTTTTCCTTATTTATACTATAACACCTAAACAAAACATGGCTGAATTGTGATAGAAAGCCTAGTTAGCTACAGTGGGGCTCTTTTTGCCTATGTTGACCTGGAACAGTATGTAGAGATGTCAGTGTGTTGCAATACTGTAAAGGTATGTTTTGAATAAACTGGGGACATTGAGGGGAAATGGGTGTATAAGCTATTAGCCTCATGAGATAGTTCATTTCCCTTTATTTCATCTGTCATCATTCCTCTCCTTGACATTTCCCAGCACCTTGCTATCCGTTTTTGCTAATTTATCATATACCATATTTAATACCAAGCATGACATGGTATTGATCAACCCATTATGTCTTTCCAGCTTGTCTATCTACTGCTCTGATGGCTTTACACATTAGCTCTTTTGAATGATGATGTAATTTGATTCAGCGTCTCTTGTGCCTACTTCTTCTTGAGAATATATTAGGCACTTTGGTAGGCTGCTTCAGTTCTTTCTAGGCAACTGACAATAAATTCTCCTTATACCTACTAACTATTCTCTCTTACTTTCCTTTATGAGCTCTTGTTCCTCTGCCTGCTTCTTGCATACTTCATGACTCTATCCTGGGTTCTGTTTGATCACTAATCTTTGTGGTCTGCTTGGGTAATGTTTTTTCAGCAGCTCCAATGCTCTTCTATCTAGTAAGAAACTCCAGAATCTAACCCCCAAGACTACATCCCTACATTGAATATATCTAACTGGGTTTGCAGTAAATAACGCTGATATCTAATTTCACTGAAGTATTCTTTTCCTTAAACCTGCTGGTACCTATTGTACACAGGTACCCGTGAATCATTCTTAATGTCTTACTCCACTTACCTCCACTCAAGTTAATAGTCCTAAAGAATCTATCCTGTATTCACGTCTAGTTTCAACTATCAGCATCTATCAGTGAGATACTGTAGATCTCCCTAAGCTTTCCCATCTTTAGAAGCAATCATCAGTTTGCTGTCAAAAGCATCTTTCTTAAGTATGAATCTAGTTGTATCATTCTTCTACATAAGACAACTTCTCACTCCGACAGCTATATTGAAATTCCTTTTTCGGACTGAATCCTGAGCCATTTCATGAGCTGCCTGAATTCTACGAGTCAACAAATTTAGTGGTAAAAGTCAAAGTTCTGAAGCTATATAATTAAATTTAAATTTTAACCGTCAGCTTGTTCATCCACTTTTTAAAATACAATGTTTAAAAATCAGCTTACAAAGTAATGGTAAAACCTAAAGGCACTTCGTACCACTCCATTTCAATCACACCTCATTTGTGGTCCCTCCCCTACTCCCTTCTCTTCTGTTTTCAAGCTACAGCCCCCTCCATCCCCATCCACATATTCCCCCTTCCACTTTAAACCCTGTCCCTGAAGCTTATATTTTCTCCTCCCATGACACATTTCTAACTTCCTGGTGACTTCAGATGCACATATCTGCACATGAAAGAAAACTTGTGGTCTCTCTCTCTCTCTCTCTCTCTCTCTCTCTCTCTCTCTCTCTCTCTCTCTCTAGTACATGAGTATATTAGGGGATCAGATCCTATTACAGATGGTTGTGAACCACCATGTGGTTCCTGGGAATTGAACTCAGGACCTCTGGAAGAGCCATTGGTGCTCTTAACCACTGGGCCATCTCTCCAGCCCTGGAGAGATGCTTTCTAAGACAGCACTTTTAATATGCTTTTCAGTTCCATCTAGCTTTCTGAAAACAAGATTATTTTATGCTTGAGTCAAGTTCCACTGTTTATATGTTTCAGTATCATTTAATCAACATCCAGACATACCATTTCCATGCTACTGTGACAAGAGCGGGTATCTCTGTGGAGTCCAGTGGGTGTATGCTCAGAAGTAGTGAAGCTGCACCATATGGCAGTTCTATTTTTATTTTTCATGGGAAACCTTATCAATTTCATATTGGCTGCAATATTTACATGCCCATCAACCCCTATGTATTTTATCTTTTTTTTTCTTAAAAAATGTAACTATATAATGTTCTTCTTCCGACTGCTATTTCTAAACCCTCTTTCAAGTTCATGGTTTCTCTCTTGCTCTTTTAATTAACTGGTGTTATATGCCTCTCTCTCTCTCTCTCTCTCTCTCTCTCTCTCTCTCTCTCT
>NW_021604613.1:22816303-22827172 GCF_004785775.1 Grammomys surdaster
TCTCTCTCTCTCTCTCTCTCTCTCTCTCTCTCTTTGTGTGTGTGTTTGTGTGTGTGTGTGTATGTGTGTGTGTGTATGTCTGTGTGTGTGTGTGTGTGTGAGTGCACACTCATGGATGGTAGAATTGGTAAGTGTGGCTATTTTTCTCAATCCTTTTTTTTTTCTTTTAACAACAACTGTGTGCCTGGAACAGTGGCAGTAAAGAGCAACAGCAGCCTTACTGGGCATTTGCTGTAGAGATATGAGATGAACAATTAACAAGAGAATAAACTCACTACATTGGATTTGATGACAATAAAGGAATCTAGAGCCTGTGCTGAGGCTGAAATGGAAGAAGACAATGCAGAGCCAGAGTAGAAGAGCTTTGAAGAGTTCTTTCTACTTTACTATAATCATTCTTGGTTCTGAAAGCTTCTGGGCTATTTTGTGCTTACAAATTTTATTAACTAAAGAATCACCACATTCTGTGCAGAAAAAAAATGTAGAAAAAAGACAGAACAGAAACCTAGAGACAGTTAAAAGCTGTTAGAACTCATCTGGAGCAGAGACAGCACTAGAATTACAAAGCTGGATATGCTGAGGAGTCATGTTGCTCTGAGTGGATTTGAATACTAGGTACACAGATTCTTCCTCTTGGATTCAAGGGCAGGCAAATGAAGTTTCAAGAATGACGTCATAGTTTCCACTTAAGGATCTGCAAGGGATGGAGCCATTAACAGGGTGACATAACAAGGGTGACATAACAATGAGATTGTCTGAATTTCAAAGTGGGAGCATCCAGAATGAACCGTTTGGAAATACCCATGTGAAACTGCCTAATTGTTATAGCAAGCCCATGAGAGGCAACCACACCTACAGTTTATAGCCAAGTGAAGATCCTTACTCCAGCTGACAGGGACTATTTTCAATTATTCTGGACATAAGTGTATCCCACAGTGTCCAGCACAAGGGATTTTGAAGAACAAAACTGTCTCCTGGCTTCCAGCTTGGCAGCTGCAGAGGTGGGACTTAACACAAACAAGTAGTTAAACAGAAGCTAAAATAAGCAGTTAGCTGGAGGAGAGGTTTGCACAAGCAGGAAGTCTAACAGGAACTAAGATAAGTTAGCTGGGGCATCTTGACCTTGGGTTCCTAGAAGAGAGCTGGGTAATTTCCCATGGGATTCTCCATCAAGAAGATCAAATTTTAGTTAAACCTGAAATGGCCTTGGCAAGAATACAAAATGGAGGACCCTCTGTCTTGCTCTGTCACAAAATAGGAAGCTAGATATGAGAGGGTAGAATTCAAATGAGTGCTTGGGAGTGGGGTATAACATTTTCCATTACTTGTGTAAAATAGTTTTACCAGCTTTGGGTGCAGAATGTATTCTTTGTTAAAGTTGCTCTGCTCAGCCAGCTACACAGTTGTGCTACAGCATCCCTATTCTTTCTTCTGTACTACCTGTTGGCCTTTATGACATTGCAGCTTATTAACCAGAAGTGGCCTTCCCCCACCCACCCCTGGCTCATTTACATTTAGGTTAATGACTCCAGGCTGTCTGACATGGTATTTGTCTCAAATGTAAAATCACGTGCCATTAGTACCTGCTTCCTTAGATCATGTCCAATGTCAGTCACAGCCGTTAGAGTCTCCTCCTACCTATGTTTCTTGGTGCATATGAAGATTGTTCTCAGTTAACTTGAAATTCTTTCATTTCTTTCGACTGAACTGGGAAGCTGGAATACTGCAGATAGCTGTCTGGATGGGAAGGTACCAGGAACTATATTTTCAGGGGAATTTATTAGGTTCCACTATGAAAAAAATAGACACATTTTAAAATATTTTTGGAGAAATAATTAAATAATAAAAATAAACAGATTGACTATGATCACTCCTTACAGTTGAGATGAATAGAACAAAAATATTTTTAAGTCTTCTCCAAGATACGGTAAAAAAAAAAAAAAGACTCATTCCACTCCCAATTACAACTCCGCCTTAATTTTTGGTAAGTAGAAAAGTCATCTCAGTTGTCATAAAAGAACCACAAAAATAATTTAGTATAGAAATAATTCACAGTAGAAACATTATATCCTAAATAGCTCCACATCAGATTTGTGAGGCAGTGAATGTAAGAATCCTAGGGTCACAACTCCATACTGAGCAGAGAGTTAATTGCCCTCTTACTGAGGGCTCAAGGTCAGCTTTCAGCCATATGCTGTCATTTTTAAGTAATTTTTTTCTTCTCTGGAGGATGGATGAAGTATAACTAAAAAGCAATGAAATACATATTTTACATTAAAACCAGAACAGTTCCTTTATAGCACTATGCCAGTCATAATTTTTTCCTTTTAAAAATAAAATGTCTTTCTCTGCTCTCTCTGTTCTTTCTGGCCGAAATCCTCTTATTTTCATGGCTAGACAAACCTTGTGACCCTCCTCTTTACCTGTGGAGAACAGGCCTTCTGTCCTGTGTAGCATTCATTGTTCAAGGTTGAGGATTTTTCTTGAGAGACATGGTGCTATTTGGGGGTATGGTACATAGAATAAAACTGCATTAGGTATCCCATGAATGACAAACATATCAAATTCCCAGTTGTATGATAAGAAGTTGTGGCAAAAAAATATGATCCTAATGGTTTTCATAATTGATCTTTGCAAAACCAGAAGTATAACTCTTATGAGGTCTTATGGTAATGAGAAAAGAGTCTATTTTATGAGTCACATTTTATGGATGTGACTTTTAGTTGTGTTTTGCTGTTGTAGTTCTGTAACGAAAATATTCTTCTTATGTTAGTTTTGGAAGCATTAATGAAACACACATGCACAGACACACATATACATTATTTTCTTTTGTATATACATGCATATGCACTTATAACTATGTGTGGTTTGAACGAGAAATATCCCCTGTAGTCTTGTACATTTGAATAATTCTTGCCAGTTGGCACTGCTGTTTTGGGAAGCTTAGGGAGAGTTGTTTTGCCTGAGGAAGTATGGCACTATGGGTGGGCTTTGATAGTTTAAAGACTCCTTCCATTTGCTGACTTTGCCTTGGGCTTGAAGTTTAAGATGTAAACTCTCAGCTTCCTGTTCCAACCACCATACCTGCCATGCCTCTGTTCCACCATCATGGACTCTAATCCGCTAAAGCTGTAAGCACAATTAAACCTCTTCCACAAGTTTCCTTGGTCATAGTGTTTTACTACATTAACAAAAAAGTTGCCAATACACTATTTATACTTTTCTTAGTAGAACTCAAAGAATGATGTAATTGGAAATTCCACCTACAGAATAAACATCTTCTAGTACATGCTTAAATTACCATTTTATGTATCATTCCATTTTATGCATACAATTTTCCTTAAAATATACAATGCCTTGAGTGAGTTTATTGTATATGAGTTAATTTTTAAATGATTTTTTCTTACATTGGCATAACTTCTATAATTAAACTTTCTGGAACGTGTTTTGGCTTAAGCATTAATTATAAAGTACCTGAGCTAAATCAATTCTCTTCTTTCTATCAGTCCAAATTCATACTCAAGACTAAGTAACTTCAGGAACACAATCTGATGCATGCAAAACTTACATTGACTTTTACTGGAGTCAGTGAAATTCTGTCAGACATCCAGAATCTAATTCACTGCTACATCCCAGAATACAAACTACAAACGAGAAACTGGAGAACTTTGTGCCATACAGTATGGTAATGTTCTTTTAATGTTTTTCCTGGTCTCAATGGGACTTTTTCATAAATATATGCCATATTTAGGCATTTAGGTTCCTTGTAGATAAATATTAATTTACAATGTATAAATATACTTAATGATTTTATTGTATAAAATATTAATATTACATTTATTTCTCTTCAGAGTTACATTTTAAGCATCCTGGTTAAATGGAGCCTATGTTCTGAAAAAGCAGTTTCCCTGGTTACTTATTCTTCATAATTTAAAGGTGATAATGGAGAGAAGAAATATTTTTCTCATGTAAATGTGATCAATAAAAAACCTTGGTAATATGTTGAGTCAAGAGGAATTATAGAATTATGGCAGTATAGGACAGGTGCTCTTCCATTCAAAGAAAAGAAGAACTCGGATCCAATTAAAGCGTGGACTAAAGCAAGAGTAGTGTAACCAAGTGCGGGGTTGGGCGGCACACAGGGAAAAGATGGAGGATGATTATAAACGTGGATCACAATGTCATAGAGATTTCTTCCAAATATAGTACTGCTTAGGACCAAAATAAAGGACAATGTCATCTTCAGAGTAAGTATTAGTCTCTGGGAAATAGAAAACGTTGGAAGAGGAGCAGTTATTGTATGAGAAAGAAGAGTGAGTGCTGCAGACAGTCCCTGAGAAATGGTGATGCCTTTAGGCATCTTTTCCAAGCAGTTCGGCTGCATTCCAAAGCCATGCTGGCATCCCTGGAATGTGGCGCCCAAGCTCTATGTTGTTTCTGTGAACCAGGTGAAGGAAGGGAACTTCCTAGGGGAGATCTTAACATCCTTGTGAGAATAAGAATGAGCAAGGCAGACAAAGTAGTAAAGAGAGTTTTTACCACAGGACAAAGAGTAAGTTAAAATTGCGGGAACAACACAGAGCGGAGACAATGGAAACTAAGAAGAGGGGTGACAAGTTCACTATCTGAAGTCAGTTAGCCTACTTCTCTGATCGCTGCATGTGTAAACTTGGACAAGTTTCTTAATCTGCTTGTGCCTCTGGTTCCTAATCTCTAAAATAGGAAGACAGTCAATGGACACAGGAGCATCAATTGATAACATGTTGTTTATGTGCAAAAGAGTTACGACATCAAACAGACCTTATTCTGTAAGTGCTGATGGCATTTATTAATGTAATTTATTGTATTTAGCTTAAATTATTAAATTACACATTTCTATTATTAAATCTACATGAAAACAGGACTAAACTCCTTTATCTCACAGTCAAATCCTTAAATTGGGTCAAAAAGCAGTTTGTAAGGTGAATAAAAGATAACCGGAAACAAACGGCAGGGAACTTCACAGCAGAGGACAATAGTGCTAGAAAAGCTAATTGCTGTTGTCCAGTCACAATCGCTGTTTGCAGTAGTGTTCCAGACAAAGGTCTAAATCACTTAATCATCTGCCTAGCTCATCCTTGGATGCAGCTGACCCTTGCAAAGCATAGAACACTGACCAAAATCAACACGGCGGCCTCTGCTCCGTGTCATGGGTGAAAAAGCCGTGGAGGGAGTCAAATGTAATTTTTCTATTTGGACAATGAAACTGAGGAGCCTGAGGAGGAGAATGATACTTGAGTAAACGGGTACCTACCTTCTTATAACCTTAATAGAGAACAGCAAGAAAAGGGGCACAGGGATCCATGCTCACAACAGGGTGCCAGATGGGCAATAGATAAGGAAATGAGTCTTTAATGCAGGAAACAGCCTGGCTCCTGGTCCCTCCTCTGAGAGCACTGGTCGATGGCAATAGTCTTCTCTAAGGATGTTATACTGAAGCCTAAATCAGCTAGGGATTCTTGGTACCCTGTCTTCTCTGGGACACCTTCCACTATAAGCCCCTCCACACCCGCTATGTGTGATGAGAGATCCTTTTATAAATCCGCCCTGTTACCTACCTTTGGAATGCAGTACAGGGGAAGGGGCTGCTGCAAAATAAGCAAAGGCAGATTAAGGAAAAAAGGGTTCTTTACTGTTGTTCAAAATGATGTTTCCCTCCAGGGCCCTGAGGCTTAAGGCTTTATTTCTAGAAGAATGGGGAGGGGAGGAGCTAGTCCCATTTGTTGCTAAGCGACTAAAGCTTACTCAGGTCACGTTTGCTGCTATTGAGAAACAGTGACAAGGTGGATGTTGGGAAGCAGGGAGAAACCTCTCATTTCAAGATTTCTGGTTCTGCATTTAAGTCATAGAATTCTCAGGAACAAAATAGCCTGGAAAGCCATCGAAGTTCTTCAAGAATGACGTTTTTAGAGAATAAAAAAATTTAGACCGATCTGAGGACAGAGGTTAAGTTTCAGACTCAAACCAACACAGCAAGGCAACTTGCCTCCCCTTCTGGAGGATCCCAGGCCCCTACAAAGGTTGCTAAGAATACATTTAACAAAAAATAGAGAGAGAGAGTCTACGTGAGGATAAAACAAGAAGTCCACCGATGAAGTGAAGGACAGGAAGGAGTATGAGACAGAGTGGAGAGATATTGCATATTTTTGCTCTGACATTAGTTCTCTATAAATCCACTGGCAAGCATAGTGCACAGATTCCTTTGGCTTTGTCATGAGAACCTAAGGGTTTTTTGTTGTTGTTGTTGTTGTTTGTTTGTTTGTTTCCATTTGGAAGCCTGGATGTTTAGAAATTTCCAGAAACTTTCTTGGAAAAAAGTAATGAGTAATTCAATTTACCTACAATGCCAGAGATTGTATGATTAAGGTGGAACTATAGAAATTGTCCTGGTCTCTGTGCTTCTGATCTCTGAATAAACAGGCAAGGCAATAGAAGAGCCCAGATCCCAGAAATAAACCCAAGGGTAAAACCTGTGGGAATTTTTCAAGTGACATTTCAAAGAGGTAAATTGGAATTGGATGTTTTCAATTGTTTTCCCCAAAGGGCTAGCATTTACCAACCAAACAAACAAACAAACAAACACAAACAAACAAACAAAAACAAAACCATTGAATTATAATTTGAAACGTAAAATAAGAGACTTGAGTAGAAAAAAAATAAAATCATAAAGTACTAGGACAATTTAGGTGAATAGCATCATAACCCTGAGGTGACAAAGGATATTATTCTAGTAGTGCTAGAACTACTGTCACAAAATTTGAATATTCAATGAGCAGAAATATAAATTCTCAGTTCCTAGGTCCAGAAGTTCAAGGGGAAAGAACAGCAGATCACATGACCCTGCTTTGTGCCATGTCTTGGGAGGCAAGAAAGGCACATCTCTGGAGCTTGTGGGCAGGTGGTCTAGACTTCTTGGTGATCTCTAGACCAGAGAAAAAACCCTGTGTGGGAAATCAAAGTAGGCAGTGACTGAGGTACAACTCTCAAGCAGCCACGTTTTTCCTCTGGCTCCTTACCCAAGTGCATACAAGTGCATATGTTCTGACACAGGAACACACACACACACACACATACACACACACTCTCACACACACACATACACAGAGAAACAGAGACAGAGAGACAGAGAGACAGAGAGACAGAAAGACAGAAAGACAGAGAGGGAGAGAGACCATCTAACAAGTGAGCAAACTGCGTGTGAAAACATTTTCAATAATTTCTTAATGACCAGAGAAAATTACATTTTAAGACTAGTATCTTAATTGGCTTATTCAATCCCATATTTACTAGCATCAAATTTGTTTTCTGTTTTCTGACTTTTTTTCTAAGATAGATTTAAACAATGTAAGAAGTCAATTAAGAGATCAGTTATACATGGGGATACGTTTTTTTTTTTATTTTAAAGAAAATACAGTAAGCAGATAAGCTTTCTTGATATGGACACAGAATCTTTGAGACAAATGTGAAGTGAGCGAAACAGGTTCTCACTTATATACAAAGTAAAAATAGAAGTACATATGTTACATGTTAGATATGGTTGAATTATTTACACTGAACATACAATATTTTGCTAATTAAAAAAGCAAGCTGTTTTGTTTCCAAGATGGTCATTTACAGAAATGCAAAAACACAATCTATATACAGGAAACTGTGTTTAAAAACAGCAGAAAACCAAGAAATGTAAATAGATAAAATATTTTTGCTTAATCAAGAGGCCCCAAAAACAGAGAAAACAAAAGTCCTTAAGATATCCAGAAGTTTAAAGACTTGGGAGACAGATTTAGAGGTTTTCTTGTAAAACTATTGATGAAATGAAATCTTGCATCTGAGAAGGTCTTTAACATTCCCTGAGCATGTTTCAGAAGCATAGCTGAATGATAAACAGAGGCATCCTGCTCCCAACCCAGAAACTGTCCCCAAAGTATGTCTTTAAAAATAAAGGAGTGTCCCTAATATGAAAAAGTATGTAGCAGGTTTTCAACATCAATGGCATATCTGTTATGAGTTTTTAAATTTTTTTCTATAGCAGTCAGAGTGTTTGCTTGCAGCATAAAATGCTACCTTGATTTTTTTTGTTCAATACATTACAAACACACATATGGTTATTATCGATGTGTTTTAAAAGATGAAATAAGTCCCATATATATAAAAAATTTCTCATTGACAATCTGTAATACTTGATGTTAGATCTCATTCTTAGCAATCTTACTTTTTACTTCCCTGCTTCCTTACAAGGTGAAAATACATTTCAAATGTTACCCTTTATGGATTCAATAGTTAGTCTGTTTTAGTGATTTTCCTAACATACACTCGTTGCTAAAAATAAACATATTTTTATTGATCATGTGTCTATTCAAACATCAACGTGTATAACTTTGGTGTTGAAAAGGTCTGTCAACAAGACAGGAAGGATTAGTTGGTTTTAACTACAAATTAGATTCCAATGATCCTGCCTTGCTTGCTTTTCTTTACACAATAGGTATATGCCCAGATGTAGCCACATCTTCAAGTTTGACTTGGGATTTGTTGGGTGAAGCATCTGGCAGTAAGAGTACAACAAGATAGGGCTGGGCAGCTAACTGTGGGAAAGGATACAGGTACTAGGAAAGTTGAGTGACAGACTCCAGAGATGAAAACAGTAATTTGGAAACAGTTCAGACTGAGAACAGGTAAGTGACAAGAATATACAAGAAAAAATAAGAAAGGAAAACAGGAAGGGAGGAAGGAAGAGACAGAGTGAGGGAGTCAGGAAGAAAGAAAGGAAGAATTTTACCTTTAAAGTGTTTCTATAGTTTTGTTTCCTTTTTCACTTTCAAATATCATGAGTGTCTGGTATTCTTATTTTTTCTTTTTAGTACTTGGAAGTTTCTTAGGGCAACCTTTAACTGGCCTCTCTTTTACCAAATGCCCAACAGAACTTCTCTGGGAGGAAGGTGTTGTCTTAATTCGTGGTGCTGTGAGCCAAATCTAACACAAACTTCTGTTTATATATGTCATTTAAGACAAAATTGTTCCTTTCGGTTTATTTTATTGGGGTTCTTTATTGTTTGTTTCTTTTTGAAACAGGGTCCCTCTGTGTCACCTTGGTAGTCCTGGAACTCTAGACCAAGCTGGTCTCAAACTAACAGAGATCTACCTGCCTCTCCCTCCTGAGTGCTGGGATTAAAGGTGTGCACTATTATGTTCAACTTCTTTAGATATGTTTTATAGACATCTAAAATTAACAGAGGTGATCGGAAAGGAAATTCGTTAATACCGGACACTCATGATATTTGAAAGTGAAAAAGGAAACAAAAATATAGAAGCACTTTAAAGGTAAAATTATTTCTTCCTGACTCCCTCACTCCTTCTCTTCCTTCCTCCCTTCCTGTTTTCCCTTCTTATTTTTTCTTTTCTTAAGCACGTACATTGATATAACCAAGTGTCACTTGGGAAGAGGGAATCTCAACTGAGGAATTGCCTATATGAGATTGGCCTGTGAACATGCCTTGTGGACATTTCCTGACTGTTAACTGATGTGGAGGGGCCCGGCTCACTGGGAGTGGTGCCGTTCTTAGTCAGGTGGGTCTGGGCTGTAGCTGAGCTTGAGAGCCAGGCAGTAAAGCAGCATTCAAGCACCCTCTTACTTCAGATCCTGCAGGCAGATTCCTGCCTTTCCTTCCTTTGATGAGGGACTATAACCTGTAAATTAAAAGAAACCATTTCAGCCTAGGGTTCCTTCGGTCACCACAGCATGCAAGCAAGCTAGAGCAGTGTCTGAAACAGTAAGGACTTTATTGACTAAGCCATGCTCCCAGCCCTGTATTACTCCTGTCTCCTACCTTACATGTTAGAGTGCTTAACCTGGTCTTTGATCCCAGTCAGTTCATTACAACAATGATGCCTTTAAGTAACTGAGAAACAATTCTCTGTTAAAGTGTGTATTATGTTAAAACACACATAAGTAAGTATATATTTGTAAAGGAAAAATGTTTAATATCTTCCAGAAACATGGAGTGGCTTTTATAGATCACTGTGGCAATTTGTTAAACATAAATATTTGTCCTAATGCTTTAGGAGATTAGAGCTTTTAAATACAATTATAAAGTGGTTTTCAATGAGTGGCTTGCCATATTTTTTTAAAGTATGAAAAGTGTCAGTAACTTTTACAGATTTATTATTAGTTTCCAAAACTTTTACTATGACACATTCTCAGCTCTCTGCCCTTTTGAGACAGAGTCTGCCTGGCCTAGAACTTGTTATAGACTAGGCTGATTTCGAACTCAAAGAGATCTACCTGCCTCTACCTCCTGAATCCCAGGATTAAAGGCTTGAGTCACTATTCCCAGCTTGTGCTTGATCTTTAAAAGGATTCTCAAGTGAATACTAACACCTAGAGAATTTGTAGACTCCAAAAACTCATGATTTTTTTCCTGAGATAATTGAATGATGTTACTTTGTAAAAAAATTGAGGGCATACAACGTTTTACCAAAGGAAAGTTTTCTGAACTCCAGAAAGTCACAAATATAAAGGTGGCCCTGACTGTACTGGAACTTGCTCTGTAAACCAGGCTGGCCTCCAACTCATAGAGATCTGCTTCTGCCTCTCTGCCTCTGCCTCTCTGCCTCTGCCTCTCTGCCTCTGCCTCTCTGCCTCTACCTCTCTGCCTCTACCTCACTGCCTCTCTGCCTTTGCCTCTCTGCCTCTGCCTCTGCCTCTCTGCCTCTGCCTCTGCCTCTCTGCCTCTGCCTCTCTGCCTCTGCCTCTCTGCCTCTGCCTCTGCCTCTGCCTCTGCCTCTGCCTCTGCCTCTGCCTCTGCCTCTGCCTCTGCCTCTGCCTCTGCCTCTGCG
>NW_021604613.1:22827272-22846051 GCF_004785775.1 Grammomys surdaster
CTCTGCCTCTGCCTCTGCCTCTGCCTCTGCCTCTGCCTCTGCCTCTGCCTCTGCCTCTGCCTCTGCCTCTGCCTCTGCCTCTGCCTCTGCCTCTGCCTCTGCCTCTGCCTCTGCCTCTGCCTCTGCCTCTGCCTCTGCCTCTGCCTCTGCCTCTGCCTCTGCCTCTGCCTCTGCCTCTGCCTCTGCTGAGTGATGAGATTAAAGGTGTGAGCCATCACACTCCAGCCATCATCCTTATCTTAAGGGTTGGCTAACAGTGACCATGCAGTATAGGTTGTGAAGACATTAGTACTTTGTGAAGATACTCAGATTATACAGCAAAGGAAATTAAGTATACGTCACTCATGAGTGCTTCTGGGCAAGGACTGACTGATGTCCTGAGTGAAGGGATAGACAGATAGCCAAGAGGAGCAATGGGGTGGGGGTGGGGATTGGAAAATTTAAATTTTATTTAAAACTCTAAAAACAATGTCAGTCTTGTGTCAGCTAAGTGAGCTCTGAAAGAGAAACAAAACTGGAGAGTTCTCTTTTTGTAAGGGCGTGATCTGCTCTAGGTTGTCCCTGCCCCAGTGGATGGCCACAGGCACGTCCATAAACATACAGATAACACTAACTATATTTAGTAGGAGGAAGCAGATATGATGAGAATTTGGAGAAGGAGGAGAGGGATTAGGGCCATGGATACAAACAAAATACGTTGTGTACATGTAGCAACATTTCAAAGAGCACATCAGATAAATTTAAAAAATTAAAAAGCTTTAATAAGTTAAAAAACTATGAGCAAAATAAAAAGGCAGATATCACATTGGAAAGAGACACTCAATTTGGAAGAGAGAATGAATTTTTTTTTATAACTGTGCATGAAATTACATGAAATGGTTATAACAATGACAAAAATATACAAATTTCTGGAAATATATGCAAATGGGTAATTAGCATATGCTTACTAAATAACATTCACGTTTAATTTTTATGCTGATTTTCATGTAAAAACCTAAAACATGGAAAATCTAAAACCTGAAAAAATACATTTCAAGTATAAATCAATAAGTCAATGATGCTGAACAGTAAGGAACATGAGAAACAATGGATAATTTATATATTTCTAACGAGCCCATAAGGGTGAATTAGACACCTTCCTAGAAAATCATTTCCTTTCCTTTCCTTCCTTCCTTCCTTCCTTCCTTCCTTCCTTCCTTCCTTCCTTCCTTCCTTCCTTTCTTCCTCCCTCCCTCTCTCCCTTCCTTTCTTCCTTCCTTCCTTCCCTTGTTCTTGTTTATAAGCCTCTTTTCTCTTCCTTCGCCTTCTTCCTCCTTTTTCCTTGGTTACTTGACACAGTGGTGTGTGTGTGTGTGTGTGTGTGTGTGTGTGTGTGTGTGTAGTCCTGGAAACCACTTCATAGACCAGATTGACCTTGAACTCAGAGATCTAAATATCTTAGCCTCTTCCCTCTGACACTGACCCTGAATGCTGGGATTAAGAGTGTGTGCCACCACCACCTGGCCCTGGAAAATACTTTTAACAATGTGCACCTTGTTTAAAAATGTGCCTTGAGTCATCCAAGAAAGAAGGTACAGAACTGTAATCTTAAAATCTGATACAGGAGAGTCCCAAGATCTAGGAGAGGCTGGACTACACAGCAAGACCCTCTGTTTTGATTCCAGATTTCCAGATCTATTCCCTTAAGGAATTATAAATCTGTGAATATGCCTAATGCATTAGCCAGTGCCACCAGCTAACAGATCTTGAAATCTAAGTTTATGGGTGAGCCCTCAATTGAAGTGTTATCGCAGGAAGTGAGAATGGAGAGAGGGGAACATGGAGAAAGGTAAGAAGGTCAGAAAGGGATGTATTATCAGTTTGATGAGCATTGTGGTTTCTAGTTACTTATAGAACCTGCTGGGAAGCTATCTGAAGCATTTATTTGCCCGGTCTTCTCTTCCATTGGGCAAAAGTACACCCATCTCCAAGTGTACTTGTACCTCTCCCCATTCTCCTGCCTGGTATCTCAAGTATGTGTTTAAGGGCCATCTGTGTGGATGTGGCATAAAGTGTTGTCTATTTGCACTTGTCTGATGGCTGATCGATGGCCTTCAAGTGCCTGGATACGAAGCTGAGAGGATCTGAAGAGCTGCCCAGAAAACATTCAATAACACCCACCTTTTGCAACATTTAGATTTGCTATCATGCATCTCTCCACATGTTATTTTTTTCAACCCTAGAACAAGTTGCAGTCCCTTCTCCCTTGAAAGAGAAAAATGCAAAAGACAAGTATGACAAAGGACAGTTTCTCCAAAGATAAAAAGCAATGTAGGACAAAATAAAACAAAAATCTCAGCAATATCTGTGCATGCAGATCTTTAGGTTAAAATTAAACCTTAACATTTTCTTCCTTTGCTACAAACTACCAATTCTTGCTTCCCGTCCTTCAAGGCTGTGACATACTTCCCAGAAAGAAGAGGGATCCAGTGCTATAAATCAGCCCCAAACTGGCTGTCCTGTCTCCCTCCAGCCTCAATGCTGTGCTTTGCTAATCTCTGCTGCTGACTGTTGGCTACTTAGCAGCTCAGTTGTAGTCGTAATCAGGTCAATCTAGATGAGAGACAGACCGTATTATGGAGTTCAAGTATAGTCTACACAATGATCATCTAACCACTATATTCCCACGCAGTGTGGCTAAAAGGGGAGTTGGTTGGTGTCTGCAGGATGTCACACTGTTTTTTTCGAATCACAGGCCTCTTGATTTATGACCAGTGTGATCTGATCGATGATATATACAATTAAGTACCTCCTCTACAGTTAGTCTTGTAGTTGGTTTTCGAGCTATTTTCTTCTCACTATTATTTTTAGTTCACTTACAAACAAACCTCACTGCTGGCCGTTGCTCCATGTTCTCACCCTAGATCACTTTCCTTTTTCAATGAATTGAACACCAAATGTCCAGCTCACAGTCTTCCCACTGGAAGGATTCTCCTCCATCTCCCTCATTTATATCACCTCGGAGCCCTGTTATGTTGCAGAATCCATTTTTATCCCAGTAATTGGACCAGGCTTCATTACTTTCCCTCTTTACTAGTGGAACTACAGAAAAGCCATTTCTCCGCCACGTTAAGGCACCTGTGCAATGTAAAAGTGGGAACACTGTAGTCAGATGTGCCTGGGTCATGTGGCATAGCCTGACTTTTAAGTTTCTCTATTGTGTCTAGAGAATGGAATGTAGTCAGTCCATGTATTTTTGTGGAGTTTTTCATCCAACCTTTGGCTCCCATCATTTTTCTGGGACATTTAGCAACTGCCACTCACCGGGTCTAATTAGCATACTGTGCTTTTTTTCAGTAGATTAACTGGTAACTTTACCTCACAATTCCTGTACTGTCAGTTCTGCTGCATTCCTTTCATACAAACACTTACTGATACAGCCTGGTTCAGCAGAAGAGCAGTCAGACTCTACCTTTTGATAGGAGCATAGTAAGTCTAGAATAACTTGTGACAAGAAAATGATGCTGTGGTCATCTCTGGAAAACAGAATCATTCCACGCAATCTCTACACTCACATATTCTGTTCCCACCCACATAACTCTTCAGACTATTTTCTCAACATTGTCCCAAGGATGCTCTGGCTTTTGAAGTCTTCCTATTTCTTCAAAGCCAAGTCTCAAGGAACTATCCCTGTAGAGTATTAAACTCTATCTATACTTTTTGACTGGAGATGGTATCTTGAGTTGCAGATAAAGAATCTTATATCAAAAAATTTACACACTAAAAGTTATTTATACCAACAAGTTCATGTTTATGCTTATGATCCATTTTTACAAGTTTTCCAGGACACTGTGAATAAGTTTTTAGCCAGGTTGACTCTTTTGCGCTTATTTCTTTCAAGGATTGTAATTCTCCAGGGATCTAGACCTATTGTTGGCCCAGAGGCACTGAGCTGTTTCAAAGGCTTCTTGTACATTTTGCAAGGTACCAGTCACAGGGGAGGCCCTTGCAAGGTCTCCTCCACGCAGAGAAGGAGAGTGTCCTTTTGTCAAAATAGCCCAATTTCACAAAACAGAGGCCTCTGAAAGTGAGGACTCAGGTCCATCTACCTAAATGTCTTCATTTCTATCCTCTGGCACACATTTCTGTCTTCAGGCCTTGGCTGAGTCAAAAAGTCTGCTATGACGTTCTTCATTGGCTCATAAATGCTCTGCCATCCTGACAATTGTACATATGCTATTAAGACTAACTTTCAGTTAAATGTGTCCATGGCTTGTTGTGATCAGATTTTGTTTTACCACTGCCATGAAGGACTTCAGAGTTTCCTATTTTCCAGCCTTAACAATTTGTTAATATTTTCCCTACCTTTTCATTGTTTTAGATGCAGGATCTCATGAAACTCAGGCCTCCTCAGTTGATCTTGAACTTATGCTTAGTCAAACATGATCTTGAGCTCCTGTTCCTCCTGATTCCACTTCCTGAGTGCTAGGATTACACACACTACCATACCTGGCTTTATATGCTGCTGGGGATTGAACCTGCAGCTTCATGTGTGATAGTCAAGTACTCCACAATCCCTAGTCCTAACTATGTTGAGACATCAGTTTTCCCCATTCAGTCCACCCCCCAATTAACAGAAGCCAAGTCTACAGCCAAATCCACACAACTCTAACTACCTGTTCATTTCAGTGACCCACTTATTGAATTGATGACTACTGAAACTAATTTGGGAAGTTTTTAAAAAATATGATAGGAATTTATTCCATTCCTGGTGTTCGCAGACCCTCTAGTCACAATCTTGAGGCTGTCTCTCTTCTCTGATGATGGTTTCTTTTGCCATCAAAGCTCTTTGATATCACATATCCCTTTCTGGATTTTTAAGGTTATTTTCTATGCTATTGAATTCCTTCTTAAAAACTTCCTTCCTATGCTTATGCACGGCTCAGTTATGTTTTCCTTAAGCCATTTCAAAGTTTCATGTGTTACATTCAGATGACTAGTACATTTGAACTGACACTTTTTGTAGGGTTTGAGGTAGAGATCTAGTTTCATTTCTCTACATGTGGATATTTAATTTTCAAATTTCATATTTCAAATCCCCATACTGTTTGTTGATTACATTGTTATTTTCCCACATTTTGACACATTTGATTAAAAACTATGCGTCTATACCTGTGCATGTTAATATCTGGGTCCTCTTTTCCACTCGTCTGCACATCTGGTTTGCGTAGTACCATACTGCTTTGTTACTATGGCTCTGTATTATAATTTGAGAACAGGCTTTGTGAAACCTATAGCATTTTTCTTTATGTTTAATAAAGGTTGGCAATTCATAGAGTCTTGTGCTTCCAGATGAATTTTAAAATTATGTTCTCAAACTCTGTGAGGGTTATTCTTTGAATTTTTACGAAGACTATATCGAATCTGTAGACGACTGTTAGCAACATTACTTTTTTGTTGTTTTGTTTTTTATAATAATTCCACAAAACTCTAAGCATGTCAGGTCTTTTTATCTTCTAATGTCTTCTTAAAATTCTTTCCTTGGTGTTTTAAATTTTTCCTTGTAGAGGTGCTTCAAGGCCTTCCTTGGTTAGAGTTATTTCTAGATATTTTACCTTACTTATAGATAGTATAAATGGAATACTGCCCCAATCTGATTTCTCTCTTGGCAAGTGCATTACTGGTATACAAACAAATCATTACTTTTATATGTTGAGTTTTGTATCCTGATACTTTGCTGCAAATACTCACGAGGTCTGAGAGTTTACTGGTGAAGCTTTGAAAGTCTTTCAAGTACAGACTCATCTTGTTTACAAATAGGGGTACTTTGGCGTTTTCCTTTCTCATCTGCGTTCTTTTCTCTTGCTGCTCTGGTTAAGACTTTAAACACTGTATTGAGTAAGAGCAGAGTGGTCCCTTGTCTCATTCCTGGTTTTAGAGAAAATACTTCAGCTTTTCATTATTTAGTGTAAGGTTAACTGTAGACTTGTCATATGCTTTATGTCCTTACTATTTTGAGATACATATCTTCCATTCTTTGTTTCCTAAGGAAATTTGCCACTGATGCACCTTGAACTTCATCAATGGCTTTGGGGTTTTTTTGTTTGCTTGTTTGTTTGTTGTTTGCATCTCTCTTATGTGACTTCTGTTCTTACATCTATTTATATACTATATTATGTTTATTGATTTGCATATGTTGAGTTGATTTTGCAGCTCTGGAGTGAAACTTAGACCTGTCATAACATCTTAATGTGCTCTACTTCAATGTTTTATTGAAACTTTTGAATATATGTTCAAAAAGGAAATTGGACTATAGTTTTCTTCCCCTTCTGTAGGTTGGTTTTGCACTTAATGTGCTACTGGTTTGTAGAATAGGGTTGATAGTGTGTTTTCTCTTTATATTTTGTTGAATAGCTCTAGGAGTATTGGTGAAGGTTCTTTTTTTAAAGGATTGGTTAAAATTTAGCAGTCATCCTATCTGGTCCTGGGCTTTTCTTTATGGGGAGACTTTTGATTACTGCTTCAATCAAAATATATTGTTTATTATAGAAAATTTTTAGGTCATCTTGATTTAATTCTGATATGTCAAATATTCCCCAAATATACCCACTTTTTGTATCATTTCCAATATTTTTGGATTTGTGTTTTCAAAGCATTTCTTAATGATTTCCCAGACTGATTTATAATGTATTAAACCTTTTCATCTCTGGTTTTATTAACTTAAGATTTTTCCCTCATCTCTTTTTAGTTATCTAGTTTTTAGTTTATCTAGGAGCTTGTCAATCTAGTTTATTTTTCCAAGGAATCAACTCTGATTCTCCATATTGTTCTGTAAGTGCATGCTCCATCAGTGTCGGCCCCGACCTTGCATATTTATTGACATCTATTGCTTTTGGGTTTGGTTTGTCCTTGCTTTTCTCAGGTCTTGATACTTTATTTTAAATCTCTAAGATTCTTTTTCTTTTGAGATTGGATCTCACTATAAAACCCCAGTTTGTTTGGAACCTGGTACATAGATCAGGCAGGCCTCAAAATCACAGAGATGTACCTGCCTCTGTATCCTGAATTTTGGGAATAAGTGAGTATTAGGATTTTTTTAATGAAAAAGTATAAGTATTTATAGTTACAAAATATCCTTTTACAGCTGTCTTATTGGTGTTCCAAAAGTTTTGAAAAATTGTGCTATCATTTGTGTTTAGAGTAACCTTAATTTTTTTTCATGTTTAATTAAATGGCCCATCGTTCACTTATGAATGTACTATTCAAATCTCCAAATATTTGTGTACTTTCTTTGAGTGTTGATTATTTTATTTTTATTTTTTGCTATTCATTTCTAGTTTTATTCTATCATGAAGTCATAATGCACAATGAATTCTTTCTCTTATTGTATTTGCTAAGACTTGCTTTGTGGTATGCACTGTGATTTATTTCAGACAAAGGACTTCACACTCTGCTAAGAAGAATGTGTATTCTGTATTCACTGGATTGAATATTCTGTAGATAACTATCAGATTCTTGGGTCTCAGGTTTCTTAATGATTTTTCAGCTGGATTGCCTCAAGAGGGATACTGAAGTTACCCATTGTCCTATAAGTACCTTTAGTGCTTTGTAGGAGACTCAATTTCAGGGTTTGCATCTACAATTTGCATATAATATTAGGGAGTTGGTTCTCCAAATCAGCTTTTTAAACAGAACATTTCTCTATACATGGGAATAGTCCTGAGATTAAACTAACCTTCAAATCTCAATAGTAATAATAAGTACTTGCACTAGGTATGTGATGTATCTGTCAGAGGTCTAAATGTCTTTCAATAGTTTAAACACTTAATCATTATTCTCATCCCATAGAGCGGTGGTGATGTTCATATCCTCATTTTATGGAAGAAGAAGAAACTGAGGCACGGAGCTGTGGAGAAGCCTGACCAAGGTCACAAGTTAGCAAGTGGCAGAGCTAAAGTCTGAAATCTATTCACTTATTTCCTTTTTGTCTCCTCTGCCATTGCACGTTTATTTTCCATAAGGTTTCTGTGATCTCTAGGCCAAGCGAGACTCCAAAAATAACAATTTTAATTTCCAAATCGAGGGCATGATTTCTAAATGGACCAAGTTATTTTTGCGAACCCTACATAAAATTCAGGAACAGAACTTTGGGAAGGAACTTCCAGATGGCAGAAAATCTTCACAGTTCAGTAATTAAGCCTTTTGAGAATGTGACTGTGTGTGATGGAGCCACAGACTGATTAACTGTACAATATCAATTATATCAAATGGCACTACTTTAATTCTGTCAAAATTTAGAGAAATCTGACATGCTGACATGAGATTCTGTGAAGTGTGGTAATGAGCTGCCAAATGTCATATAGTGTTACTGGGAGGGGTCAGGGGCACCCTTGCTCTCAGCTTAAAAGTAGATTTTGCTCTTTATTCATATCAGGGTGTGCTTTATTAAACACCATGAGCAGTCATATAGACACACTCACTCCGTTGGATGAGCAGCCTAATCACTTTGGTTTATATGACTCAAATTGTTCAACTGATAAGTTAAATTTGCAGAAGATGAATGTAACTTTGCGTGTGCATGTGTGGTTGAGAAAGATTGCATACTTAAGAAATTAGGCCCTTATTCATTCCTTCCCCAATCTTGTAAAGCACACTCCTCACAGCTCTTAAGTTTAGAGGTTTAACTTGCCTCATGTTATAGTGACAGAGACTCATCTGGCTGTTAAGGATAAAGTCAGGCTGCTTAAATAGCAAAGCCAGAGTTACTAAGTGACAGAAGCCTTCAACAGAGTTTGGCTTCCCTGAAAAGAGAGGCATGTCCTTTTTATTAAACTAGCAGAAATGATCATCAAATGTTAGAGTTTGTCATTAATGAAATCGTAAAAATAAATTTAGGCAAATACATGAATGTAAAATTTCTGTTGTGTCCAAAGAAGACCAAGGCAAGCTTTTATTACAACTCAGTGAGATGTGTGAGTGAGTGCCCTGCCAGGAGAATGCATGCTTGTCTATGGAGAGTATTTGATGGTTATGATGATCGCTCCTGCAGCCAGCCTACCATAGCAATCACCCTTAACTCCTTTTTACGTTCTTTCATGCACTTCCAGTGGCCTCCAGAACATTCTCTTGGAAATTCCAGTCTCTCACAAAAGTTCAAAGTCTAAAGTCCGGCCCACCATCTTATTAGCTTCTCCCTTCTCTCACACTCCCTTTCCCTTGACCAGAATAACGGTTTCAAAGCTATGGGAAGCTGACCGTTGGTGGTCTTCCTTATCTCGTCTTCTTTCTCTCACCCATTTGCAACGCTATGGTGTTTAGGAATTATTTACTGAATTAACCCATCCACTGTTTTGAATTGAATATAAAACAACCTTTTAAAAAGCTTTCTTTGGGGCTCCAGGAGGTTGATTAGCTAGTGAAGCCCTTACTTCACAAGCAGGAGGACTTGAATTTAGATCTCTGGTGCACTTGAAAAAGTGAATGGCTGGGGTGGCTGTCATCCCAGAGATCTGGAGTCAAACACAAGAACTTTCCAGAACAGTCTGGCCAGCATGATCAGTCCAAACCACATGTTCTGAGTTTAGAGAACCTGCTGTGGTGTACACCTTGAAGGATGATATAAGAAAGTCCTAATGTCAGGCCAATGCCTCCACATGCACACATACACATATGTGGATGCACATTCACACTGACATGCCCTCCCATGCGTATGTGAGCATGCAAGGCTATAAACACATACATATGCAAAATAAATAAATGCATCTCATTTCTATTTTTAGTAACTTTTTTCAGCTTACAGCCAACACTTTGTCATTCTGTAGCAGCATTTGGCAGAGTTTGTTTCTATGGAGCTCTCTGTACTGAAACTATGTCCTTCTGCTCCCACTGCTGGCCTCCATGGCTACTCTTTGCTGATTTTTTTCCTTAGTGGGATTTTGTAAAGACCAGTAAGATCTTCCATAACTGGCTACCCACTATTTGTATTTCTTGACTCACTGGATATTTAGACAAACCCTACTAATGACAAATGATAACACAGCTGATGGAGACATTTCATCTTATTTATGTCCATAAATCGTTTTTCAGTTACATTTTTCTTGTCCGTAGCTGGTTCAAGTAAACCCAAAATGTCCAGTGACTAAAGTAGAGAAAGAGATCACTTTCTACTCTGATAGGTGCTTCCACGTTTTTATAAGTGATAACGCTTTTACTTATTGGTCTTTGGAAAAGGAAGCGTCCAGCCCACCTTATTGTTTTCTCCTAGCTCTAGGAAGGAGAGTGGATAAAAACCACATTACCTCACTCTGCCTGGCTCTCTGTTTATAGAGACAGTGAAGGAAAGTACAGCTGATGACAGTTAGTGGGAGAGGACTGCCAGTCCAGCTGCCTTTTTATCTCGAGATTCTATGATTTACTCAATTACTTGCTACTATATTTAGAGAGTAAGATTACTTAAGAATCTTTTTCCCTGAATGTTTGGGCTTAGTTACCAGTTCTGGGTAACTAACAGGGAGACTGCCACTTAAGGCCTGGTGCAAGTTTATTTCAATGATGACATTTTCATCACACTCCTCAGCTTACAAAGGTCAGATTTTGCAGAGCTAGCCATTCAAAGGTGCCAGTGGCCCCTCAGTGTGTTAAAGAAACCCGCTTGAAGGTCTCACGTGAGACACAATAGGAAGGTAGATGGAAAAACATACATACCATATATTTACTTTGACATTGTTACCTCCTTAAACTTTATCTCTTTTCTATTACCAAGAGAATTTCTGGGCTCTTGCCCTCAACCATCTTCTATCAATAAGAATATATTGCAGTGGACGCTAATCTCTAAGCTTTTGACTCAGTCATTTAAGTGTATACAGTGAATTGAGACTTTATGACAGGTACATCATATTGGTCACTTTGGCCTGGTTCACTGTAGCTTTCAAATCCATTATCTGGTATCATTAGGGTGACTATTCTTCAGAAAGTTGTCTATGTAGATAAGTAAAACATTATAGCATATTAGGTGTGTGGAGATTTTATGCTTTCTCTTGATGTATACTTGATTTGTTACTTGTTTTGAATGGTAGAGTCATTAACATTTACTAGAGATTAAGTGTGGCACATAGGATTTATTTTGCCAGACAACTGGCTCAATGATGATGCTTTGAGCTTATCAAGCAGGTATACAGCTGTCTTCTTAGATTGGGAAGCTGACAAGTGATTCTGAAAGCAGGTTTTGCAGTTTCAATTCTCAGATTTGTCCGAGGGCAGCCAAATTTGCTCTTTCTTTGTATTAGAGTCTATTCCTTCCAAAATTCTCGCTGTTGTGTGAAAGACTTGGCAGGGATATGAATTCATATTTTGATACAGTTAACTACTCAATTATTAGATCTAATTTCCAGCCACTTCTGTTTAACTAGCCAACTTGTCCTTCACAGCACATTTCAAGGTACAGACAATGAGAGTTCACTATTCCAGGACTCTTGCAGGGAGAATTATGTACTAAAATATTTATTTTACTAAGAGGAAAAGCAAACTAAGTAAAGTGAATGGGATGTAAGGAGCAGTGACTGGCAAAGAGTTCAGTGAGGACTTAGCAAGTCAAAGTAAATGCTCACTTAAATGGAGACTCATTTAGGGAACATTTCAAAGAAACAGAAAAAAACACTAGGTGTAATAGATTTGATTATTATTTAGTAAATATTCTTTCTGTCTCTGCCCTCGACATCCATGGGGGAACTTTTACTTCTCTGAGGTTGCACTTGGATTAGTAACTGGTTTTGGTCAATGGAATGTTGACAGATGTACTCACTGAGTCAAAAAGCTTGAGGTGGACACACCTTTTGCATTAGCTGCTGCTCTGCAGCTTTCTGCTATGAGAAGAATATGTTTCTGATGGTCACTGCTTAGAAGAAACTCAGAGTTACCCAGAGACTAAGCCAGTTTGAGTCCTGGGTCCAGACCAATTATAAATTTGCCTATGGCAGAGAACACAACTAAGAAGTGATCCTTTATTGTTGAATGTTCCTTGGGGCTTTTTGCTTCTCCATTAAGTAAAATATATTACAAGTATTTTAGATATCAAGACTGTAAAAGCAAAGGAAGTGGACTTAAATGATTTCAGTTCCTTAGTTATTCTTGCATAAGAGGTGCTGATTAATGCAAAACATCATATGCACATGTTCATAGTTCACATATATGTGTATATTATAAAGCATTAAATGTACATGTTCATATTACACACATACGTGCGTATTATATGTAAGGTATTTTAAAAAAGTGTTTTCTATTTATTTCTCTCTACATATTTCTTTCCTTCATTGACAACAACTGTTATCAGTTTCAGAGACTTATTTGGAGAGACATTTTGTACATATCTCTTCATTTACCTACCTGTGGATGTGTATGAAGATATTAATGTATTCTGCATTTTCACAAATGATTATTAGATTTTTCTATTAAATGTATAGCTGGTGATTGTTCTGTGTCGATACATATGGGAGAGCTGACATTTAGCACATGTTGAGTTGCCTAATATCCTATTATTTAAAATAATATGAATTATGTAGTTTAGTTGCACTTACATAGTATGATTACATTTACTCATTACTAACAGAATCAAATACAATTTTTTAAAATATAAGTAGACTTCTAAACACTGATGGGAAAAAAGAAGGGGAAAATCAGATATTTAAAAGACAAAAATGTGAAGGCAGGGTGTGGCAAATAAATTTGAATAATATTCTGGAAAAAATCCAAATCCACCATGTATCCTTTTCATAATATATGCTGATACCATTTTAAAGGTTTCATATTTTTTAAAGTTCAGCTACTTAACAGAGTGTTCACAGAAGGTGAATTGAAGATGAGATATCACATGATATCTATCAAACATAATGTGGGACAGGGATCATATTAAAATATTGTGTTTAGTAGCATATAAAATTATAATGCAACTTACCAAAAACAGGGAACACTTCCCAGTCTGTTGATACGAACCAATATGATATAAACTAATAAAAATAGGCAGATTTGCAAGAATATATCAGACTTCAACAACTAAAGACCTCCCTTGAAAGGGAATAATGTCAAACAAATTTAAAAGTGATAGTAAAGAGAATGTGAAGCAAAGACTTAAAACCTTGAGCTTTAGTCAATGCAATCTCTCAAAGCAAACAAAAATATACACCCTTTCAAGTACAGATAGAGTATTTGTATGAAATAATCCACTTACTAGGTTTAGAAGAAATATTTACTTATAATAAGAAATTGATATGCAGAATGAACTTCCTAGCCATACTGTAATTAACTTACAAAATAATTAAGGAAGAGAGCTTTCTTCATTTGCTAACTAAAATCCTGAATTCCAAATGATCTGTGGTTCAGAGAAGAAATAATATCATAAGTGGTAATAATTAGAAATGAAGCTTCAGTGACTGTATAGTTTTAAAAATTAGTAATGTTTTAATACCACTAGGCTGTGTTCTTAATAAAGCACATTTAACGCTTGAGTATTCTATATATTCTAGTGAAAACAAAAAGATACTGGAAAAATGAGTTTACATAGAAAATGATGAGCAGATAAATGAATTAGTGATATAAACTATCTGTTAAAAAAGTTAACAATAGAACAATGAAACTCTAGAAATGGGTTGAGGTTGGTAAAATTTATTTAAAATGAAAACAAAGGATTTAAATCATGAATGTTGGAAGCAGAACATAACTAGAATGAGTTAGTGATGCATAAGTTTCCTACAAAAAGTTGTAGGCCTTAAACTAGATTCTAAACTATTCACACAGGCCTTGTGTGTGTTTTGAAGCTGTGAAGCGCTGCCAAAGTTCTGTTCAAGGGACCCTGTGCTAGAACTCACCCTCTGAGGAACTACCTCAGAAGCTTTAAGCATGCAGATCAATGCTGAGTTCTGATGTACTTTCAAGTAGTTTACATAATTCTAAATTTTATGTGGCTTAGATGAGATTCTAGATTGACCCAGGGACAAGCACCAGGGAGGCCAGAATGACTGCTCACTCCACACTAAACGCATATACTCAGTCCTATACTCCAGTGTGACGTAAGTCAAAGGTCAAGATTAGACCTTTGATAGTAAGCAGGTTATGATGGCAAGCCCTAGTGCCAGTTAGGAAGAGACAGGAGACCATGTGTTGTCTCTCCCTCCCTCTATGTATAGGGCAATGAGAAAACAGTCAGCTGAAGTTCAGAATGAGCCCTCACCAGATGTTGGGTCTATGACCACATAGTCTTAGACCTTACAGACTCCAGACTATGAGAAAACCAGTCTCATCAAGTCACCCTATCACTGGTATGGTAGACTAAAGTGACAGTTTGTTAGTGTTCTCTTTTTCCTTTTGCTCTTTTGTAGATAAGGCTCTACATCACTATTTTGGGTCTGTGAAGTTTTTCATGACACTGTTCTTCCAGTAGCAAAAGGTCAGTGGAATAGAACTCAGCCTCAGAAACTTTGTTGTTCTAGTAATCTCTTTCTCTACTGACCGAAGATGTATCTTAGTACATTCTACAATGAAAACTGATGCAATAAACTCAATTGTTCACAACTTGTCCCAGCTTAACATGTGCTTTTAAAGGTTATTTGCATTGGACAGGGAATAAATAATTTAAGCAAGATAAGTGAGACTTTTAACAAAATTATAAATATAGTGAAATAGAATGTTTTTAATGGATTTTTTTCAGGAACCTTGTGAAGATTCTCTTTCTTTTAGGTTCATCCTACATAATTGATTGTATAAAGTGCCAATAGAGTGCATATACCTAACCTGATGGTGTCTGAACTATGAATATGTAGATGTTGTTCTTGGACAAAAATAGAAATAAAAGAATACAAATCTATCTCAGTAACTGAAATATATCAGGTTTAGAATGTATTACAAATCAAGATCAGCTTTGATTTTGCTGTCTGATGTAGGAAAGAGAACAGTCAGAACCAGTTTGGGCAAGTCGAACTGCTAAGTGAGTCACCAGAAACTACAGTGCTAATCTTTTTTTTTTTTTTTAACTGATTGTTTCCCACTAAGATTAGTTCAGAGGTCAAGTAGAGTTTCTACATTCCAAGAAGCAAGATGGATCTACCTCTCCTATAACACGTTATCTTCCCGTCGAAAATATTGGTGTACCTATTACTATAATTGCTACCTCCCAACAGGAGCTTATTCCAAAGTCATTTCCTTTTAAAAATATATAATATTTAAAAATTAATTTTTGGAGAATTACATATATTTCCCAATGTATTTTGATTATATACAGTTTCTTCTCTTTCTTCTAACTCCTTCCAGATTCACCCACCTATCTTTCAAGCCCCTCAGTATTTTCTGTCCCACATATATGCACACACATATATATACATATGTAATATTACATATTATATAATATATATAAATTCCACTGAATCCAGTTTATGATGTCCATACGTTCCCATTAACCCTCAAGAAAACATACTGTCCCTGGTCATTATTAGAGTTCATGGGGCTTATTGTTATTGATGACTTTCCTCTCCTAGCAGCCTGCCTGCAAGGCACCTTGTGGTACTATAAAAGCTAGCCAGCATGGAGGGAGCTTCCTGGTCAGTCAGGTTGTTTCCTGTTAAAGAACTACACTTATTTATTATGTGTATATGTTTATGTGGTCTGGAGACAGTTTGTGGGAGTTCGTTTGTTCTTTCCACTGTGTGGAAGGAAGTACCTCTAACCACTGAACTGTCTTGCAGCAGGCCCTACAAAGTTAGTTTTTTCTATTTACATTTCACATGATAAAAACTGTAGTGTCCCCTGAAAAAGCTGTTTCTTCATGAAGGCCAACTCCATATTCAGTCATTTTTTTAATGCTCTGAGTGTGAAAAACTCAGAGCACATGTTAAGTCCATTTCTGTAGTAAAATCGAATTTTCAAATCTGCACTGAGTCCCTTGAGGAACTCAAACTAGAGCTCTCATACATGCACTTAAAGATGAGGGTATGAACCTTTATAGAAGCTAAGTGAAAGAGTTGTCATTAGAAGGCAGGTCTGCAAATGCAACGGATAGTTCCTCACAGCAACAGAAAGTGGACAAAATAATATGTTACTATGTATCCAATGTAAAGAAGATTATTTTCAAGTTACTATGTGACCTTTGATCATTAGATATATGTTGTTTTTCATATACTATCATTACAATCTATTTTGAGCAATTTTTGCCACCTAAAGTACATGGCTTAGTCTTTCTGTGAGATAATTTCTTCAGTACATGTATGTATATGTACATACATGTGTGTGTGTGTGTGTGTGTGTGTGTGTGTGTATTAGAGCAGTGTTGGGTAACAGACATTGACATGGACTCGGAGCCTGTAGAGTACCCATTCTTATTTCCAACATTGACACAATAGCCTTAAAGTTTACTCAGAGCTCATGACCCTATTAGATGATGCCTTCGTTGAAATTTCCATTTTAGTGATAAAGGACTGGATCAAGCGCTTTTAACAGGAGTATATTTGAACTGTCCAGCGTCGGTGAAACATTTGTGCACCTATCTCCTGTCTCGGCATAGTGAAATTGACTTGGTGCTCTGAAATCAGCCAAAGAAGGTCTAATGTTTAACCTGCATTGTTAATCTGACTGGATTTAGAATCATTCAGGAGACATACCTCTGGGCTCTGTGAGGAAGTTTCTAGAAAGTTAAGTAAGAGAAGAGCCACTCTGAATGTAGCTTGTACCCTCTAATAGACTGGAACTTCAGACTGTTCTTAGCTTTACAGCTAGGGATGGAAGAAAGATCTAAATGCACATTTTGCAGAGGAAACATTTGTGAGTGGCGAGTCTAAGGAGGTAGTCAAGGTTGACATAGAGAGAGCAGCTATAGTTCTTAAAGAGGTTAGTGCTGCTCAAGAGAAACCAAGTGCACCTCACTGGAACAATAGAAAAAGTGCTCCGAAGGCAGAGCCACACCCATCAAAGGCTCCAGCTCCTGAAGAAGACAACATATTAAAAAGGAAAAAGTGTGAAGGAAGACTATCTCTAAAGGAGTTCCTTAGGTGAAATGCCCAACAGTGGGAAGAGGGAGCTTGTAGAGTCTGCATCCAGTAGAAAGACAGGGCATCAAGTGCAGGGATGAGGCTGCCATTCCACAGTCAAAAACTCAGACCCAGATTTGTTTCCGTCTAAAAAGAATTGCAGGGACAAAAATGGAGAAGTGACTGAGGGAAAGAAGGTCCAGTGACCAACCCAACTTGGGATACATCTCAAAAGGAGGCTCCAAGACCTGACACTATTACTGACGCTATAGTGTGCTTACAGACAGGAGCCTAGGATGGCTGTCCTCTGAGAGGCCCAACAAGCAGCTGACTGACAGAGAAGCAGATACTTACACCCACCCAATGGACTGAAGTCAGGGACCCCTGTGGTTGAATTAGGGAAAGGCTGGAAGAAGTTGAGGAGGATGGCGACCCCATAGGAAGACTAGCAGTCTCAACTAACCTGGACCGCTGAGATCTCTCAGACACTGACTCACCAATGAGGCAGCATACACTAGCTGGTAGGAGGTCCCTGACACACATACAGTAGAGGACTAGCTGGTCTGGACTCAGTGAGAGAAGATGCACCTAACCCTCAAGAAACTTGAAGTCCCAGGGAGTGGGGAGGCCTGGTGAGATGAGGTGAAATGGGGGTAGGGTCATTTCCTAAAAATGGTTAAAATGTCAAACTTCATCATGTGTATTTTCCCACAATAAAAATTTTAAATACCAAAAAAAAAAGAGTTCCTGTTTCAAAACCAGCCATCTAACTAAGTGTTTGCCCATACTTGGCGCTCCAAGGTGTGAGATTCTCTAGCTATGGTAGAAGTGGGCTGCAGAACTTGACAACAAAATCCATGTGGTGTGGTTTCTAAAACAGACAATATCTAAAAGTTACGTTATCAAAGTGGCTTGCACTAAGGTTCCAGAAAACTGTCGACTCCAGGCTATGTGCAGCAGAGTCAGATTCCTGGAAAGAATCTGAAAAGTTAAGAAGACCCTGAAAAGTTATTCCATGGTGCTGTGAAAGTCAAGCCTAAGTTTTAATGAAGACCTGAAGATGTTAGAGCTACCAGGGCCCTGAGATGTATGGTAAGGAAAACTTCAGGCACACAGAGAAGCAGCTCAAGAGCTTGGCCACTTGGGTTGCATGTACCAGAACTGGAGGGATGGGGCAAGACAGTGTTACCACAGCCTCTCTGTGTTGGATATGGAGCAGTAGGGTCTGGTGTTATCCCTGCTAGGCCTCAGCCTTTCATTGGCCCTGTCTGCTTTGCCATCCCCCAACCCCACCTTCTCTTTTGGAATGGAAATGTTTATTTTGGGCCACGGTATGTTTTGAAGTATGTAATTTGTATTTTGATTTTATAGAAGATCGCAATTAAGAGTCTGTCCTAAAGACTGAGGAAATGGTTCAGGGGTGGAAGTGCCTGTGGACGCAAGCAGGAGGCCCTTAGTTTGAATCACTCTAACATTTATATAAACAGCTGTGCAGAGGTGCGTGTTTGTAATCTCAGAGCTAAGGGGCAGAGATGAGATGGTCCCAGAGGCTTTCTCAGCCAGTCTAAAAAGCAGTGAAACTCCAGGGTTACTAACAGAGCCTGTCTTAAAAATAATGTGGAGACTGATTGAGGAAGACACCTAATGTTGACTTCTGACCTCTAAATGTGCACACATGGGTATATACCCCTACACAAATACATAAATATATATATAACCTATCCCCCTTCACACATCCAAACACACAACACACACACACACACACACACACACACACACACACACACACACACA
>NW_021604613.1:22846061-22853102 GCF_004785775.1 Grammomys surdaster
ACACACACACACACACACACACACACACACACACACACACACACACACACGTTGTATTGAGATTTAGAGGTTACTTTGGACATTGGACTTTAAACCAATATGTTATGGGCATATATGTGTGTCTATATGTGAGCAAGTTTATGTGAACGCTGGTGCCCACAGAGTTCAGAAACAGGTGTTGCACATAGCAGTAGACTGTCCATGGTTCTGGGAACTAAACTCTGGTTCTCTGCAAGAGCAGTACTTTCTCTCAACTATTGGGCCATCTCTCCAGGCAGAAAAGTTGTTTGTTTTCTGGATTTCTGCTTGCTTGTTTTGTTTTACTTTGCTTTGTATTGTGTTTGTTTCACCAATGCTGGGATTGAATTTAGGGCTCCATTTGTGCTAGGCAACCACCCTACCACTGGGTTATATTTCCAGACCCATGTTAAGCTTTTGAACAATGTCAGAACTGTACAGATTTTGGACACACTGACAGATGAGCTAAGTGCGTTCCCGTTTTGGTATGGTCTTGATTCTTTGAGGACCTAGGTGGAATGTTATGGTCAAAGAGATGTGTTTAGGGCTCTCCCGGAGGAAGAGTATCTTTTCTGTTCTCAGCATTCCTTAGTTGCCTAGAGTTCATTGACCAGGGTTGAGACCCTTATGAGATCTCCCTTTTCATGTTAGCATGTCTATACATATCATCCGTGTTCCAGTCCTATTTAGGCAGCAATGTTGATGAAGCTTCATCTGACTTTTTTAAGAGTCAAAATAGCACAGAAACTCACTGTTTCTATGGCTTTTATAAACTTTCTACCCCCTCATCCACTACAGAGTGAACAGGTTTTATTTCCTTTGCTTTGTAATTAATCAATCAGTCCATTATTTAATTTTTATAATCAACATTAGAAAGAAAATGCCACGAGCAAGCATTATGAGAAACCAAAAACAAAATCCGAAAACAAAAATCAAACCAACCAACCAAACAAACAAACAGAAAACCAGAAAAAAGGAAACCAAGTCAAATGAAAATAAACAAAACAACAACAACAAAAGACTTCCAAAAATACCATTGAGTTGACTTTTGTGTTAGCCATCTACTTCTAGGTATGGGGCCTGCTCTTAAGTGTGGTTTGTATACCCAGGAGACTCTATTGGGGAAAACCGATTTTTGGGAGGGAGGTCTCTTATCATTTGACAGTAACTTCTGGCTTAAGGATTGGGACTTGTGTCTACTTTGCTTTCAGCACTGGGACCCCATCTAGTCTAGACTTTGCAGGCTGGGTGCAGGCTACCACAGTATCTATGAGTTCGTATACTTACCGGTCTTGTATCTGGTAGGTCTTTTGCTTGGTGTTCTCCATCACCACTTGCTCTTACAATCTTTTCTACCTCTTTTTCCACATGTATATGTAATATATATGATATATGTGTATGTGATATATATATATATGTATATACATATATATACATATATATATATATAATGTGTGTGTGTGTATGTGTGTGTGTGTGTGTGTGTGTGTATTCACATATGCCATGAATTTGAGAAAGATCAGGGAAATGATATATAAGAAGGTTTGGAGGAAGAAAAGGGAAAGGGTAAAGATGTGATTATATTTCAATTAGAAAACAAGAGACATTTAAAACATGATGTATTTGGATGTATGTCAAGTTGACAGAGGATGGACTTACAATGGTTAATCTTATACTCTTGGCTGAATTTAGAATCACCTAGGACTCTGAAGGTGTCTGTGAGAGAATTTTCAGGTAGACTCACCATAAATATGAGTAGCTGGATCCTCTACTATAAATAAAAGGTGATCAGATATTTCATGCTTAAGCCCTTTGTTTCATCTTTGCACCTTGAATACCTGTTCCTTGGAAGGAAGGGGTGATGGATGCTGCTGGAGCAGCCCTCTTACAGTGGTGGGATACTAAGTCCTTGAAAAGAACTATACTCTCTGCTGCTCCCACTGGTCTGGAGGACCATGATTATTTTGTATTCTTTGGTATATGAACCTACATCAAATTCTTACTATAAAGATGTTACAGTAAGCTATTCAACTTCTGAACTACAAAAAAGAGTACAGCACATTTTATTAAGCTGTGAAGCACAGTTCAACAAGGAGCTGCAGCCATGACACATACGATTGTACCTTTCTGTCAGCAATTGATCTTCCCAAATCCCAATATTCATGGAGAAGAAACAAAGAATAATATGAGAGTAAATAAACAGAAAAAGAATAAAAAATTGTTACCTATCTAAGCATTACTTTAAAAAAATTGATCTGAATGAAGACTAGGGCAGAAGCCCAGTGCACTTCTACATATGTTTCTGTCTTTAATCATCTCTGCACACTTTGGCTCCTTCCAGATGCTACCTTCTTACATTTTCTGTCTCCTTACTGGGGAATTGTTCTGAAGCTTCTAGAACCCACCTAGTTCCAATTTGTTAGAAGGACCATGAGGACTAACACCTCCCATTGTCAACTTCTACCAAACCACTTACAGAGGCGAGGATTTACATATGACCCCCACATTGGCTAAGCGGGATACACCTACTGTCAGATCTGTCCTTTGGGACAGAGCTAAAGTTACCCTCAAAGCAACCATGGTTGGTCATAAATGGTTGTGCCACCTCCTCGCCTTCTGATTCCTGGAGAGGACTTCTGTAAGCCACACTTACTTGAATCCTCGTCTCACAGGTTTTTGTTTTGTTTTGTTTTTGTTTGTTTGTTTGTTTGTTTGTTTCTGGAGACTTCAACTTAGGACTGGGAGATAATAAAAATTTCAGTATTATCCTTAGAAAAGAGTAGGCAGAAATGAAGAGAGTGTCTAGCATCCTCTTTGAATTTCTTAATTTTGAGTTTATTATGCTGACCTGTCTCAGACGTGTTTTGAAAGAAAATGGACTTGCTTTTGGATAACAGGTTTATTTTGGAAGTTTGTAATGTGAATTTGGATTTCAGGAGATAGGTCAGACGCAGGGATGTATTAAATTAAAGTAAGCAGGGTTGTAAACTTATACTGTATGAATTATGCTGACTTACTTTTCTCTGGACTACTTGGCCATTCTCACCTAATTTTAAGATTCAATACGGCTGTGAGTTTCATTAAATGTTTATGATCCTATTAAGGAGTATATTTTTAGCTCTAATAAAAGGAAGTTGATAAAGCTTCATTATCTGTCGTTTGAGAGGAAGAATAAAAAAAAATTCTAAGATCTAGAAAGTGAGTCTATAATATTTCACCGTAAATCTTCTTTCCCCCGGGTCTTTGTCTGTCTCTGACATCAAAGATAAATGACTGTCATTGGAATTAATATCTCTTAAATATATCATGATTCTTCAACATTATTACCAAAAGGCTGTTATGAAAACTTCACTAAAATAGAATTTGATTTTCTTTCTATGAACTGTAGGGGTGACTGATATTTCAGTTTCTGTAGTAGCAGTGTCTTCCATAGTAACTCGGCGGGCTTTCTTAAAGGGCTAAAATTACTTCAAGCGTGGAAAAGAAAATTACAAAATTTAGTTACAAAGTTATCCTAGCTCTTTTTTTTTTTCAGTTTGAAAACCACAGTCATTTAAATCACTTTACTAACAGAGGTTAGTGTCACTTCAGGCTCTGAATCTTTGCTTTCAAAAAGGCAGAAGCAAAGGTTGCAAAAAAAAAAAAAATACAACTCAGTTGGCAAAAGGGAAGCTTAAGAAACAACCTTAGGTTCTTTGAATTACTCCTTTCTCCTACCGGCAGCAGAAGATAATTTTACTGCAAGTCCTTTGCATTACTGTGAGTAACAAGCGTAATTCCTCTAGAAATGCGCGTCTATGCTTAGGCTCCTGTTGCAGTTGCTATGGCGCTCTCCTCTATCTCTGACATTTCTAAGGCTCGCTCATTTTGGATTAGAAGGAAGTGCATCTGAAAGAAGTCGGAGACTGCCTGTGTGGTCTGGAACCGGGCAAGAAAATGAAACCCGAAAGCCTCAGTTACATGTGAAGACCCTATGCATGCTAATGAGGATGGTGCTAGGAAAGCGATATTGTTTCCGATGTAAAAAGATAGAACTTCTGGAAGGGTGAGATTTTTAATTTAAAATTTAGATGATGAGTTGGAGGCAATCCAGCTCTAAACAATGCTGACCAGGCTTCTGTCTGAGGTATTTGGTCCTTTCTTTTAGAAATTATGTCATCGGAGGCAAAACTGTAAAATAACTCGAGGACAAAGACTTATCCTATGTGCCTGAAACATTTGGGCATTTTAAAAAATGCTTTTGTTACTGTTTCCCATTACTAAGGGCTTGTGTTTTATGCCATGGACACAATTTATGGAAGATAACAGTCACAGGCTGCAGAAAATACAAATACAATGTCATCTGAGCTGGTGGCCCTTGTCCTGTGTTCATGCTCTGCTCACTTTCATGGTTTTCCACTTTCTCTATTAACGTTTTAGTACATGTGTGTTGAGAACTGACCTCCAGTCCTTTCTTGTGTGCCAAGGACCCATTGATCCATCTCCAAAGCCTTTCTATTTATTATAGAAATAGTCTCAAATCTATTTTTGCAATGGAGGTGAGCTATGAGTGAATATGAATCTTCCTTCCCTCCTTCCTTCCTTCTTTCCTTCCTTCCTTCCTTCCTTCCTTCCTTCCTTCCTTCCTTCCTTCCTTCCTTCCCTCCTTTCTTCTTTCCTTCCCATGTGTGTATGTATGTATGTATGTATGTATGTATGTATGTATGTATGTGTTTTATCTCTATTTGTGTATATGCGTGTTTGTAGTGTATGTACATATTCTCGTGTGCAGGTGCACACTGCACATAGATGCTGGCGTACATGTATGCCTGTGCATGTGGAGGCCACAAGTCTAAGTCAGGCATCTTCCTCAATCATGGTTACCTTCTGAGACAGGGTGTTTCATGTAACCTGGAGCTCATCGATTCAGCAGAGCTGCCTAACTCTCTCTACTTCTTCAGCTCTGGAATGACAGCCATGCACGTTGCCACACTCCGCTTTTACTTGTGTGTTGGGATCTGAACTCCAGTTTTTCTTGTGTGACAAGGACCTATTGATCCATCTCCCCAGCCTGCTATTTATTTTACAAATAGTATTACATCTATTTCTGCAATCGAGGTGATGTATAAATGAATATGAAAATAGAACACAAATTATAAAAAACAAGAAACAACGGACACCATCTCAGTTTCACAGGTCTATGTATGTGACAGGCTTTTAAAATGCATGTTAACACAGCTTACACACTCTGATTCGTGACCCAGGATTTCTTTTTAAACTCCTGGTTCCTCCACCCTGCTTTCTGGCAATGTCTGTGTAGCTAGACTGGTTAAAATGACACTTCTTGTAATTTTACATGAAAATTAACATATTCACTTTCTGAAATGTACCTGTGTCTTTATTTAAAACCACACATGTTAAACTATGTGGTTCACTTTAGTGCTACCCACCTCTTCCTCATGGGGATGAGCCCCCATGAAGCAGGAGCACCATATTAAGATGCTTCTGTGGAGTAAATCCTTGTTTGGAAGGTGGTTTATTATTTTTAAAGGGGGAAGAACAGAAAAGAAACTGACTCTTGTTTGAGAGCATCAATTTTCCATTAAACGAGTGTTCCTCCAATTCCACAAGCTCCTGTCAGCAAATATATAATCTCATAAATGAAGCATATAGTGAACAATGGAAATTTCTTTCCACATTATCTTTGAGTTTTGATTTTAATATGACTGTCAAATGTAGGGGAGGATATGAGTTTGGTTATAATTACAGCTATAACACATTTCAAATGCTGTAGATTTTCCAGAATTTTCAATTTTCTCCATCTTCCAGGATTTCCAGTTTACCCTACTCATGCAGATTTTTATCAACAAACTTTAAGTTTTGAAAACTTTTTTCTTTTTAGTACTTGGGACTTTTAGTAAGCCTATGCTTCCACTTGAAACAGTGTACTTTTTACCCAGGGTAAGTAGCATTGAGGCAAAAATAAGGAACCACAGAAGGCTGCTATAAGCCTTTATCAAAGACAGTGTTACCAGGATGAGAGGTATGTATCACTGCTGCAAGAGAGAAGAAAGGAAAACTAAAAGGAGATATACATTCTTCTCCTTCTGAATAGACATGCATCTACAGTTGAGAACAACTTTAGAACCTGTACAGTACTGATCTCATTGTCTTTCTGCCCATTTCTGTCCTTTTAAGAAGGATTTGGTCATAAGAAATTCTGTGTTTTGTATATGCTACTGTCATATGCGTTTACCAGCATGTGTTGTCTAATTAAAAGATGTTTTCTTGCCACTTGTCTAGCCTTTTAACCATTCTGTACCTAAATGTGTGCATGTGTGTGCATGTGTATGTGTGTGCGTGAATGCGCGTGTGTGTGGTATACGGGGTATGTGCGTATATGTGAGATGTGTGTATGCTGTGTGTATATATATAATGTGAGCATGTGTGTATGCATGTGTCTGTTTAAGTGTGCTGTGCTTGTGTGTGTTTACACACGTGTGTGTGTGATATATCTGTGTAAATGTGCAATACATGTGTGATATGAGTGTGCATGTGACATATGTGTGATGTAAGTGTGTATGTATGTCTGCATGTGCACTTGAAACAGTTACACCCTAGAAGCACAAACTGTTAAAACATATTTATTTTAAATTTACTAAATATTTAACTCACAAAAATAGTGGTCAGAGAGTGCTGAAGTTAATGAAAATAAGCTTAAAGAGTTTTGATTGAAACTACTGGTCAACTATCAAAAGCATTGCTCAAAATATTGACTAGCTGGCCATTTGGTGTATGTAGGACATTTCTCCTATGAGAGGTTAGAGGAGGCACTGAATTCAATGAATTCCAAAGTCATTTCCCACTTTGACCTTATAAGCGTTCCTTCTCTCAATGTTTCCAGTTAGACACGTAATAAGGATAAAGGGACATGCTCCACTTGATATTTGTCAAAATGTAATATACTTTGTGAGGGACATACATTGGGTCAATCTGTTCTCTCTCTCTCTCTCTCTCTCTCTCTCTCTCTCTCTCTCTCTCTCT
>NW_021604613.1:22853112-22855799 GCF_004785775.1 Grammomys surdaster
TCTCTCTCTCTCTCTCTCTCTCTCTCTCTCTCTCTCTCTCTCTCTCTCTCTCTCCAGTGGCTACAGTAGTTAGAAAATGATTAATAAACAAGGGGAAATGAACTTGAGACATAAGGAGGTGAGATCAGAGAGGCTCTGAATGAGGGAAGTCAACACTGGAATATCTGAGGGAAGGGATAAGAATCTTCTGCTTATGATAAACCAATCTATTACTGAGAAAGATGAGGTGATGTCCTATGTTGAAAAGATGCATTCTAGAAAAATCTGTAGAATTGCAGAGATTTTTTTCATGAAACTAGGCAATTGGAAACAAGGTAAAGCAGGACATGACAGTGATCGCACGACTGAACTCTAGGTTGACTTTCTTGGGCTCTGGGAGAGGTTTGCTATCTTTGTGTTTGGAGTGCTTCATCTGGAGAGTGTGGATGATGATAAAACCTAACTTCACAGGATTATTGTGGTGATGGACTGCATTTAAACATAGTTTTCTGGCATAAATAGAGTGTTCAACAACAATAGTATTCAGCATAGAGGAGTATTCGAGAAGCTTTGTCCATAGAGAAAGATAGAGTATATTCATCTGGTGCAAAGGACGAACCTGAACCAGATTCATCTGAAATTCTTTCTAGAAAGCATAGACTTTTATAAATCTGGTTTTGCTCACTGATTGTCTCAGGCAGTAAAAAAGTGAAGTTACCAGGTAGGTTGTAGCTACGGGTTCACACATTCGTATATTGGTTGTGTGATAACAGCCTTAGGAAAAGAACAAAGTACCTAGAGAAGCCGGTGGATCCTCCTAGAAAAATTACTGACAAGGTTAGATTTGAAATTGGTGAGACACAAGAAGAAAGGTCATTTGCTTAAATATTATGATGATCCTCCTTGTCAGGGTAGTGCCAGAGTTGCTAAATCGAAAATGAACTGTGATGAGCGAAAAAATGTTAAGATTAACACAAAATTTAAAATAAGTAACGGAGTTTCTACAGAGGCAGAATTCTCTGAGATGCACGTTCTTTGGCCAAGGCTATTAATAAGTGAACTTTTGAAGCTTGTTCCTGAGCGGAGGAGATAAAGCCAAACTCCTATTTAGTAGGAAGTGATCTAAGGCCTGGAACTCCTGACTCAGGGGGCTCAAAGTTATTGGAGTTTTGAGAAGTAAGCAGGTATGTCAGTAAATGAAGGTCATTTCTATCTAAGGACAAACCATAATGACAGTAGAAGGAAATGGAGCTTCAGAGATGCCTGATCCGTATTCCAGATAAGAAATGGTGGATCCATAAGGTGATGGAATCCTAGAGGAACACATGCTGTCCCTAATCAGCTTTGGAGCAAGCTGCATGAAACATGCCTCAGTGTGGGGGAATTCGAGAGCAGGGATGTGGTAGTGGGTAAATGAGTGGGGGGCACATCATCATAGAAGCAGGAGGAGGAAGGATGGGATAGGGCGTTTCTAGGTGTCGGGGGGAAATAGGGAAAGGGGATAACATCTGAAATGTAAATAAAGTATCCAATAAAAAATTAATCAAGTAAACATTTCATATAATAGTAGGTGAAGAGTTTTGCCCATTAAAGTTTCAGAAATGCATAGTGCCCAGACATGAAATTTTGTCAGAAGCAGCCTGGTAAGGTAGCAACAAACAGTGAAAAATATTTTGAGATCAGCCATGTGAGAGCAAGCGGAAGTGTCTCTGTGTTGGATTAGATTTCATACACAATATCAGGCAGTCGATTTTAGCAACTCTTAGGATCATGGAGGCAGGCTTTAGTGCAGTGAGTTGAAATCAAGACACAATTATGATAGTACAACCTTAAGGGGACAGTCATATGTTTGTGTTTGACTTTGAGACTATGGAATGAAATCTGACCCTCTAGATATAAGCACATATGTATGAGAATTCACTACTGAAGGAGAATCAAAAAACTCAAATTCCTCTTCTTGATGAATACTTCAATGATACTGCCTATAGTGTGCCACTCTTTATGCTAAAGGAACATGTACCCTAGATCCATCATGGACAGATAATGCTGTAAGATAATAAGAATGAATTCGTGAAAAATGAAATCGAAAGATTGACACCACTCCAAATGTATTTCACACCTAAAGCTCCGGTTACAAAATATGCTTAAAAATGTGTGTGCAGTTGATTGGAATATAGGGTATAAACCCACTGAACTGAAGCATGGAATTGAATCTTAATGATACTTTCCATTCTTGAGACATCTGACTTTACATAAGGAGCACAGTGTAGCCAATGGAGTGATCTGCTGTGGGGCTCATCCTGCTTTGATTCCAAAGTGGAGGTCTTGCCAGATGAAAAGACATTTTACACATTGAAAGTGATGGCACTTACCCAGTACCATAAAATAAGCAGATTATGGAGGCCATTGTAGGTGGAGACATACTTCTTAACTTAAGGAGGAAAGTCTGCCTAAATCCAGGGAGTCTCCTAAGAATATGGTAAAGCATAGTGTATAGGTGTATGCCCATCCAACACCCAGGAAGCCAAGACAGAAGATAAGGAATCTAAAGTCAGCCTGGGCCACAAAATAAGACTCTTTCTAAAAACAAAACAAAACCAACCAACCAACAGAACAAACAAATACCAAACACGAATGAGCAGCACACATGCACACAGAGAGAGAGAGAGAGAGAGAGAGAGAGAGAGAGAGAGAGAGAGAGAGAGAGA
>NW_021604613.1:22855809-23025425 GCF_004785775.1 Grammomys surdaster
AGAGAGAGAGAGAGAGAGAGAGAGAGAGAGAGAGAGAGAGAGAGAGAAGAGAAGAGAAGAGAAGAGAAGAGAAGAGAAGAGAAGAGAAGAGAAGAGAAGAGAAGAGAAGAGAAGAGAAAAAAATGTTTTCTGGTTCTTTCTCTGTAGGTTTCAGGCTTTATAAGAAAGCAAAAGTACAGTTGGAATACTTGCACACATCATTTTAAATAATATAAGAGAACAAAAACTTATATTAGCCTGCAAATGTGGGGAGCTTGTTCCTGAAGAATTTGTACAGTGATGTTTATAGGATGCAGATACAAGAAGCTTGACTTGTTAATGTTGAAATCTTTTCATAGTACTAAAACACACTATTTTTAATATATTACCCTTCACATTAAAAAGAGCTAGCACTAAATTTTATTTATGCAAGATTTTCATTTTACATTTAGTTTAATGAGCAGTATCAAATTTTATGGCCCCTGTTTTTCAAGTTTTAATACTCAGAGGACGTCAGCAATGTGCTGACTTGACATCAGGAGCACGGTGTAGCAAATGGAGTCATCAGCTGTGGAGCGCATCCTGCTTTGATTCCAAAGCAGAGGTCCTTCCAGGTAATAAGGCATCAGAGCCTCCTCTGTGCTTACGAAAGACACAGCCTGGATGCTGCCTATCTAATATTACAAAGACCCCCAAGGCTCTCAGAGACTGGGAATGGGGAGCCATAGGCACATTTTATAGATGCTCTCTGGGCAATAGAATGACAAGAGTCAAATAATAAAGCACCGTGAGAAACACTGTCATAAAGGTGGGAACATGTGCAGTCTGCAGCCAGGATCCCGGTCTCTAGGGCTGGCTTCATGCTTTCACTTCGTAATGTACTCAGCGTGGCTAACAAATTCATGTATCTGTTTCCTATCTGTACTAAAAGCATCTTTTTTCAGGGCAGTTTTGAGAGTTAAAAATATTGATATATTTTTAGCCTCAAGAATATAATAGTAGATACTGATACAAAGGAGGCAGAGTCCATTTAGGCCCCCATAATATGGGCAGCAAATCTTTTGTGTTAAGCATTGTTATGCTATTTTAGGACATTTGAGTGGCCCGGGGTTGCTCTGTGAGTTCTCTTACTGGGCCTTTGGTTCTGTCCAGGGTCCCAAACAGCTTTTCAGATTGGCAATGGCTGGTATTTGTTATGCAAGCAGTTACAATGTGCCACGTGGAAAATTAAATATCTTCATGCATTGTTTTCTCTTTTTATCCTTGCAAAATGCCTGTGAGATAGTGATAACTAAGACCATCCTCGAAGAAGAGAGAATGGCAACAGGAGACTTAAGTAAGTGGTAAATGACAGAGGTGTAAAGACCTTTTAATACAACTGACTCTCAGACTCCCTAACTTGTGTATCAGAAGGGAAACCAAGGGTCACTGCTGGATACTATTCAGTTACCTTTCTCCCTTCTTTTGTTAAGGAAATTGGAATAAGCCCCAATACAAACAACAATAACAAAAGCTGCAATATAAGCTTTTCAATAGCTTGGAGAAATGATAAAAAGAACTCACGTTTTCTTTTGCTAAATCAAAGAACCTCAGCTTCTTTATCAATAAATTGGGCATAACATTTCTCAGATAGAATTGCTGCAAGCCTCACATGACACAGTTTGCATTAAGTGCTTTTTATCATAGTATCTGAAATGTGATGGCAGCTGGTATCATTGCTGTTATGTCCTGGAGAGCTAGAAGTTTCCTTAGAATAAGAGGAAGTGGAGAACTGAGCTTAGGGAAGGAAGTGGAAATTCAGGAATGCCAGAGGGGTTTGAAGAGAAGACTGCAAATCTCCTCGCACTGATGCCATGAAGATTTGTATTCAGTTCTAGGGTTATTCAAATTTGCTTCCTTACTACTCTGGTTGCTGAAAGCTGTGTCCTTTTAAAACATATGGGTAAGTATCATATTGTGTGTGAAAATTAAAGAGGCACTTGTCTAAAAATATGTAACCTGGATTCTATTCCTGGCCTAGCTGCAGACTCCTGTTAACTTATTAATATGTGTGTGCCTCAGTTTTTATACGTACATATAGAATTAACTCTTTCCCTCCTGCTTGGAGGAATTCTGATGGGGGTGTGGCATCTGTATACTCCTTAGTACTATTGAGTAAATGTTGGGAATAAGTACAGTAGAGTTGGTGTTATCATACTGTTTTAGTTAGAAAAATATTCAGTGATGGAAAATGGAGGGTTCGTTGTGATTATAAGCAAGAAGTAGCATTCATTTTCTTAGTTATGTATTTATATTTGCTTAGAGTACATATTCCTACGAGTAATTTTGGTTTCCTATCTACAATGTCTTGTATGTAAATTAAAGATTATTATAAAGCATCCATTCTAGAAAACAGCCATTTTGCTGTGCCTTGGTAGCACAAGGTTGGAACCACCACAAGTTCAATCAACATAACATAAGGGCACAATTTGGTTGTCACATAAGATTATTAAATTGAGGCAAGAAATCTGAGTTCTTAATTTTCAAATTATAAATAGGGTAGAGATTTTTAAGTCATTTTACTATTAGCCCTTTTATTGGTAACCTTCTTCAATCTGGAGAGTGAGCCCAGTGCCTTGAGCATGCCAGGTAAGCATGCTGAGCTACATTCTTAGCTTTTATCTATCGTCTGTCTGTCTGTCTGTCTGTCTGTCTATTATTTATCTGTCATCTATTATCTTTTCTATGTATCTATTTATATATCATCTCTGTATCTATCATCTATCTATCTAGTATCTATCATCTATTTATTATTATTATTATTATTAACATCCTTGATTCCCATATAAATATGCCATAATCAGGATATTTTAGTTACTTGTGGAAAATTAAATCTAAACATATATCATGCTTATCCGTGACAGGGCTTTATCCTCTGTCCTCTGTTAAATATAACCTGCTCTGGGAAAAAAAAATCCATACTGAAAATGATCTCCAGGCAATTGTAAATGTGTTTCTCATTAAGCTGCTCTGCTTTGCATCCACGGAGGTTTTCAAACAGAGGGGAAGGTTATCCTTTCTCTGGCATCGTCATTCCCAGTTGTAGAGAGGATGTGCTATTGATTTCTTAGAATTTTTGTTTGCCAATCTCCTGAGTTTGACTGGTGTACATGATAAAGACATGTAAAAGAATGAATAAAAGATGTACTTCCATGGGGGAACCTCCCCGTCTGCCTGTGTGAGAAGTAGAGTTCCTCCGGTGTTCTTTCCTCCCAAAAGTTCAGTGAGTTTTTCTTACTGCAAAGAACCTGACTCTTGGTTAAATACAGCAAAACTATGTTGTGATATTCAGCATCTTCTATGACGGGTATTTTCTGCCTCGCTTTCATTATTCTTTGTAAATGCAAGCAATATAAGGATATCTTACAGTGGCACACCATTTTAAGTGTTATGCTGACCTCAGAGGGCTGTTGTGTAAAACATGTCCAAGACAGGGCTGAGCGTTCTGTACTCTATAAAGAAACAAAAACATTGAGTTTAATTTAAAATGACTTGATGACTTGTGTGACCTAATGATGCTTGGGATGCTGATCCTGGAGGATGCTCTGTCACATGCGTTCATTTCTACAACACAAGAGCACAGTTCGTCTTCGCCTGATGGAGCTGTCCAAAGTAACTATAAAAAGAGGTTTTTAAAATGTACATATGCGTGTGTGTGTGTGTGTGTGTGTGTGTGTGTGTGTATCGATGGCAGCAGTTGATCAAAACAAGGGTTCTAGCTCTATCCTGAACTTCATGTTTCTGAACTAATGACTGAATTTCCACATGTGCATTATTCCAGGACTGTACTTCAAAATGACCTCAGTGCATGCTTTAAGATACTTCCGCATGGATGCATAAAGCTCACAGAACCCTGTGCTTGTTCCTGCTAATTTTTGCACTCTGAGCAGATGAGAGCAAACCACCTAACTCACCCAGTTTTTTTGAATGTCAGAGGAAAACACACCTGTTTTTGTGTCTTTCCATCTTCGTGTCTCCTCAGGGGGTGACGCCTTTAGTTGGGGGATTTCTGGTTGGGGAAAGAGGGTCTGCACCACAGTCCCAATCAAAGTGATTATTATCACACTGGTAAGTTTCCACTGTGGCTGCTGCATGTAGGCTGTGAACACATTTGAAGTCAGCAGGAGACCGTTAGAAACCTCCCCTCTGCTGAGGAGTCTTACAAACCTCTGCTCACCAAAGCTTGCTCATCAGCTGCGGTCAGTGGCTTCTTTGTTCATCCAGGGCTATAATGTTGCTTTAAACTGTCTTCTGTCCCACAGAGCACACCCTCCTCCAAAAATGAAAGGAAAAAAAAAACAGTACAAACAATCCCCATGAGTATTTTTGAATTCTCCTCTGTTAATCTTGTTCTAATGGTATGTATGAGGTCTTGCCAGGAGCCATTTGTGGTTTAGACACACTAAATAACATAACATTCACACAGTTAAAAACAATTAATATCAAGTATCAAATCAAAAGCTGGGTGATGCAGAAGTCAGATTAGTTGTCTTTCTGCTTCTCTTCTGGAGAGAGCATTTCAGTCTTTACAAATTGCTAATTGCTACAGGAGGCAAGAACAGTGTTCTATAGAATATATGAAATACTTATTAATGACATAATTGCATAAATTATGCCTTGTTAGATTATCAGCAAAAGCTTACCTTGTTTCAAATATAAATGGCTGCTGTTGGCAGCTCCTGCCTTACCTGCAGCTGGCAGGGGACTTAGCAGTATTCTGACTACTAATAATGTGAGAGATGTTGTCCTTGGTTGAGAATATTGATTTTTTTATCAAATAGAATTTAAATGGAAATTTCAATAAAAGTAGAAATTTCAAGGGGAAAGCAAGTAAAGGTTACACACACACACACATACACACACATACACACACACACACTACAAAGTCGCAATATAACATAAACACTTAACAACATAGGGACTAATTTCCCATTAAAATAATCTTTAAATTTCAAATCACATTCAAACTACAATATTGAAAAATTAGTGTAGTTATAGGTATTAATCTTATCAAGTAACTAATAATGAGACAAATCAAATCCACTAGCAATATTTGCTAAAACAATGGTAAATCTCTCTGGGGTACTTCTAAGAGACTGTTGGCTTTACTTGTTTATTGTTTGTTTTCTTATTAGCAAAGTGTAATATTATAAACTATAAACTTTGGAAAGCTATTGAAAACAGAGCAAGGATAATGATAATTCAGTCTCTAGAATCACTAAATCCACAAACTGTCATTAGTTTGAAGATGCTAAATTGAAGCATGTTCTCTCAATATATTGATCACTGAAGCTTCCGTTTGACTAATTTTATCTTTGGATTTTGCCACTAGAACTATGGATTTCATTATTCACAATGACTACAAGGTCAATTATGAGGGTTGTCAATTTTGTGACTTCATGTAAGTGTGATTTTGGGTTAAATATGTTGTTGAACTTTGTTGTTGCTCTGAGATACGGTTATGTCTACCTTGACTTTGTCTTAATAGTAATCAAGGCTCCAGGCAAGAGAAGAAAGTTCTGTGCTTTCTTCTCTTCAAGGAGAGGCAGCTTCTGTCCCTACTTTTGCTTCTGACCCCGAGCCCCTTTGGTGTGTTCTGCCTGGCCTGAGTTTCTCTCCTTCAGAGTCAGTGTTGGTAGCCCTAATTCTTCTAACCTTCCCTACTTCCCGCAATATTTCCTCATGTACTACAGGTCCTATTGGGTAACAGGGAGCAACATCTTACGACTTTTCACAAAATAGGAAAAGAGACAATGCAGGAATTGGATGGTTTTGCCATTCTCTGCAGTAGATTAATGAAAAGTATATGACCAAGGGTTAACGGCTTCGGTGTCACTCTTCTCTGTGTTAAGAGTTTTGACAACAGGCAGAAGCAGCGTATGGACAGATTTTCCATATGAATGACCACTCTCCACCCTTTCTCAATAGATTTTATTGATAATGCATTTCAGAGTGATTCCTTCAAGAGAAGCTCACATAGCAAACAGTCTTCATTTTTCATACTTGTGGGAAATTGTGTTGCTTTTTGTTCTACTGTAAAATTTTGTTTAGTATTCTCTCTCTCTCTCTCTCTCTCTTTGAGACATGGTCTCTCCATATAGTCATAGTTATCCTCAGCCTCCGTATCTAGACTAGACTAGCCTTGAACTCACAGAGATCTGACTGACTCTTCCTCCCAATTGCTGGAAATAAAAGTGTGCACCACCATGCCTAAACATTTCTGTGGCTATTTCATTTGAGATATATTATTCAAAAGATGGGAGAAACTGAGCCTTATATGGTCAACTAAAGATCAGAATGAAATGCTTAGTATTAAATAATAGCATTGTTTCTTATCACATCCAATGTATATTTATTGTCAAAAATTAGAAGACAAATGTTTAAATGTCAAAAATACATTCCCACCATTCCATAAGGCTATCATTAAAACTTTATTGCACATTGTTCTAGAATATCTGATAGGATAATAGATAATATTATTTACTACATATATTTTTTTATAAAATATTACTTAGCTACTATGAAAAGAAGAATACAAAAACAAATGATTTTATAATTTGCCTTAATATTTAGCATAATCAGAGTATCTAACTTTTGTAAATTTATTTTAAGCAAAGAGTTTCAGCTGTTATAGAACATTTCAATTTCTATTGTTTCAGATTTTTGATCAATGCTGACATTTAATTCAGCTACTGTAATTAACTCAAATATTGTTTATTAATTTCCAAATCCTGTTCAATACACACATGCCACTTTCAGTGTATTTGCTCAGTGTTATATGGCAAATAATTGCCTGCCTAATTTATGTAAAGCATAGCGTTCAACCATTTGTCACCAAAGCCCAAAGCTCTGCACTCTCAGCTGAATCACTGTGAGTCCCGACGTCTGAGCATCAAGAGGCTCCCTTGTTCAGAGTTCAACTTGAAGATTTATCAAGATGAATAGAAATCATGTGAATCCTTATATAAAATAGAGTAGAAGAAAAAGAAACATAAATGTTAATTAAATTGAATTTTTCTTTTGCACAGCTAATTACTAAAGTCATTATAATTAAATTGGAAGGTACTTTTTCTAGTTGAATCTTTTATGATTGTGGTCATGTATTTCTGTCTTAAATCTAAGTTGACAGTTTTTCAGTGAGTCATTTCTTTAAATGAAACTCAGATTCCTGTGGATTGTTGGCTTATGGCACCATTTTGAGATATCCAAAGAAAGGTTTTTATACCCTTAAAATGTCAAAGCTTGATTTACTCTAATTTTTTTTCATTTCACCTCTCTCATAGATCGCTGAACCAGTAGAGAATAGATTTCCCATAATAATAACTTTGGCTTTAAAAACAGTTTTGTTTCAGATCATTCCTGTTACTCTGGTGTCCCCCAGTCCTGTTGAGTCACTCAGCTCCAAGTTTGTATTACTAGAGCCATCTTCAGTAACTAAGGAGGAAACATGGTAGAGTGTATAAATCTTTTCTGTCTGATCTTTTTTGTTCGAAATAATTAGGTGCTTCAGAGATCTCTGTTCCCCTGTGGAGAAGGAATACACACTCAAGGGAAAGACAGAAAGTATCTTTTTTGTTTGTTTGTTTTTGTTGTTGTTGTTTTGTCTGGGACACAACAGTTTATTTTCACATGGAAAAGGTTCCTGCTTTATTTTCTCAAATAAAGAAGTTCCAGGGACCAGATGCAATCATGTGAGCACATTTTATAATGAAAGCCAGGACTCAGTGGGTCCCCTAGTTCCGTGTTTGTGTGTGCGCTTAAGCTGAGAGGGCATCCACAAACATACAATGTTCTTTTGCATTCTTTAACTGATCTAATTTAACTAGCAAAGAAACCTTTGAATGACTGTAGCTCCTTGCTTGTGCTGATTACATTTTAGCAGTCTCCTCTTTAACAGGGAGGGAGCAGTGTCTTGCTTAAACCTACGAAATGGGAGGTTCTGATACAGTTGAAATGAGTTTCTGATTCTCCTTAATGAAGACGTAATCCAGTCTGATGGATGTCTTTATTTCTATCTTAATCACAGCATGAAAGATTAGCAACACATGCGTCTTCTCCTCAGTTAATTACTCAGAAGTTAGACACAAATGCAGGGGTTTACTTTAATTAATTGCTCTGAATTTCAATAAACTTAGGAGAGACTGTGTGAAAAAAACACCTGTTTGATTCTCAAAAAACATAAGGAATGTTACAGAGGGCTTTCTGTTACAATTGCCTCCAGGTTTATATTTTCTGCTCAAGCAATATACATATATTATATACATAAACATATACAACATATAACAATAAGTCGGATAATTGGATTCTCAATATCCTGTTCTTAGCTATAGTCATTACCTGATGGTTCAAAGAAATAGTGAAACACTTTTAGATTAATAGTACAGTAGTTATCATAAAGTAAAGCCTATGTCCTTACATATACATTGATCCACTATTGTAAATTTTATTAATGTCTGTTCCCTTGTACTGGTGTGGGACTATTTTTGTATTTAAGACAAGGTTGTTTTCTCACTTTTCAATGGTGTTAAAACTGATGTGATTCAACACTGAAAAATACATGATGACCAGTCAAGGAAGCAATTTTGTGGCTGGGACGTTATTAATTCTTCAGACAACAGTACATAAATTTAATATGAAAACATATCTGTAACCAGCTTTCCCATGGGAAGCGTTGTGAATATCTCCATTAGAGATGGAAGGGTATATTTTTATTTGTTTTATTTGAAAAAATTCATTCCTTTATCTATAAGTACCTGGATCTGTGGGAGTAGGAGGAACCCACCCAACATGGTTCAGTCCCTTGTTCTGGAGAAGATAAACAGGCAGATAGGTAGGGAGATGGATGGATGGATAGACAGTGTATCTCAGCATCCAACGAATGTGAATGTCATTTCTCATTGGGATGGAATTTCATCAACTTGATCAAGCTCGGGTCCTAACTCCATTTCTGATACCATAGAGGAAATTATTTATACAGCAGAGAACAGTCACAGGAATTTTAAGTTTGGGTAAGTTTTCTCAAAGAATTGCCTTTTTCATTAACTCTGGGTCCTTAGTTCAATAAGCATAGAGGTTTTAAAATTGAAAGGGCAGATTAAACAAAGCACAAGGAAACACACATTCAGAAGACCTCAAACTTTCAAACACTACTCTGTACACAACACCAACTGTCTCCAGCTAGTAAACAGAGATAGCACTTATTCATTTCAGGTTATATTAGATCTCTTGTGAAGAAGAACCCCAAACACTTAAAAATACAGGATGGGTGGCTGGTCACACTCTTCACAGAAAAGGATGGAAAGGTGGTGGTGGTGGTAGTGGTGTTGGAGATGGTGGTGATGATGGTGGTAATGGTGGTGGAGGTGGTGGTGGTGATGGTGGTGGTGATGTTGTTGTTGGTGGTGGCGATGGTACAGTGTGACTAGATTAAAGAGAAGTCACTTTCTGACTTCTTCTAGAGCAGTAAACTGCAACACAATTGTTAGATGAAAATAATTTGTATAGTCCACATGTCTTTTTGACAATGGCATTTGTCTTTGGGTAGGTGGCTTCATTACCCCTCTCCTAGTTATTCTCTGAACAAAAGCAGCTTTATTGCTCAGCTTATGATTTAGAGGATAAGCCTGTAACAACCTGGGTACTGCAGCTTGGGCCAAAGCCATCTTGGTCATTCAAGAGTGACACAATAATACAGAGTCAGACCGTCAGATTCTTTCACATTCAACATCCGTGAGCTTCAAGAAATTATACAAATGACTCTCTCAAGATAACTCTAAACTATACAGTAGGGTTTCCCTAAAACCAAGATGTCATGTGACAGAAAGACAATGTTCCTCTTTATTCCTCAAATAATAAGGGATTTTCCAGTGAAGAAGACAAGCTTTTGCTTCTAAGATAAACGAGACTGAGAAATGAAATGTAACATTATAAGTATCAACTGCTCATGAGTTGCATACACAGGGCTGGGTTCTTACAATGGGTGTCCAAACAGACTTGTTTGAAGGCTTATTTTAGGACAGTGTTAATGATAGCCACTTTAGTTCTGATTTTAAAATAAAAACATATTTCAGAGAAAAATATGAAAGATTAATGCCTATTGCTTTGTCGTCAGCCCCAGTTTTGTAGGGTCTGCTGTTACTGCTTAGCCTTAAATAATACGAGCCTGAAAAATAAGTGAAAAATATTCAGCACTGGAACCTGCTTTTGAGGGAGCATTGTTTCAAATTCATGATGTATTTGTTATAGACATTACAACTTAATTTTTAGTGTCTTTGCCTTGTTTACGTGTATTCACGCATATGCATGCACCTGGATGTCAGAGGATAAGTTGATTTTCTTTTTCTGACACCACGGGGAGAATTACTTACACAGCAGTCTTGTTGGTCTCAGGGATTAAACTCAGGTCCTCAGACTCCGCAGCCAGCATCTTAACCAGCTGAATCACGTCATCTGCCCAACATTTCTACTATAAAACATTAAGAAGCAAAACCAGCCAAACAAATAATAATAAAAAACCCTTTAGCTCACATATACTAAATAGAACATGAACTGTCAAGATGGCATAAAATATTTATATTTAGAGAAATCTTTGTTAAGTGAAAAGGAGTGGTCATTTCATATGGGGTTATATGTGATTGGAGAGATGGTTCAGTAGTTAAGAGAATAATTCTGAACCTATAAGTCTCAATCCTTTGCAGGGAGAGGGGTCAAAAGACTCTTTCATAGGGGTCACCTAAGACCAACTGAAACCATAGATATTTATATTACAATTCATAACAGCAGTAATGTTGCAGTAGCAACAAAATAATTTTCTGGTTGGGGGTCACCACACTAGAGGAATTGTATTAAAGAGTTGCAGGAAGTTTGAGAACCGTAGCATTAGAGAGGACCCGGTTTCAATTCTCAGAATTACAGAACTCACAACTCTTTGTAACTCCAGTTCCAAGGGCCCTCTTCTGGCCACACAGGCACAAGGCATACACATGACATAGAAAGTCATGCAGTCAAAATACCAAATTATTTGTATAATTTCTTACAGCTCATGGATGTTGAATATGAGCGAATCTGAGAGTCTGATCTTTTAATAAACATGTATTTATGTGCACATGCGAACATAGACTATACTTATGTATATGTACTCTCTAAAAGGATATTGAAAGTCTTAAGTATTTCATTTTAATTTGTTGCGACTCTTATATTCTCTAATGACTATGAGAAAATAGTAGATTTTCAATAATTACTTGTTGAAGTTTCAAAATTTCTTGTTGTTGTACACACTTCAAAAAATGCTCAGTGTTTGAGAGCATTTTCAGTTGTTTCAAGATAACACAATTTTAAAGGTGTGTTACCTTCATTATAACACATTTGTGCCAATGGGATTCAGCGTGTCCATCCACAATTTGAAGAAACACTTTAATAGATAATCCTGGACCAGATGGAGGCTCAGCAGGTAAAAGCTTTTGGCTTGAAAGCCTGGTAGCCTGAGTTCAGGCTCTGGGACCCATGTAAAGAGGAAAGGAAGGAACAGATTCCACAGCGTTGTCCTCTGACCTCCGCATGCATGCTGTACTACACACACACACTAGATAATAACACTTTTTAAAAAAAAAACATTCAAAGAAAAGATCATCATTACTGTTAGATTTAAGTAACATTATCTATTGGTCTTTCAAATTTTTTTTCTAGTATAGAGGGAAAAGAAAGCTTGAAGTTAATGACATAAATCCTCTTACATTCTCATTTCCCTTATGTGCTTGATGTCGTTTTGTAAGTGGTAATAGTAATCTCAGATAACTTAGGTAAGAACAGTACATTTCAGTGTGTTGGGGGACAGGCACCTAGGAAGTTTCTGAGACAGCATGGGAAGCCAGGTCATCTGACGCTGCTTAATCACACCAGTTAGCAAACACAGCCATTGGCACCTAACAGCTTAAACAGAAAGGCTAACTTGGAGTCCTTGGCAGGATTTCTCCAATGGCCTCCTTAGAAAAGCAGCTGAAAGAGACATGATCAATTCTCGCTCTTACTTGGAAATGTTAACTCTACTATAGAGTGTAATATCTGCCGATCTAGCAAGACACACTATCAAGTTGGTTAAAAATAAGTGAGTGGTCAAACTTAGGTAAAAATTATAATAATCAGTAACCAAAAATAATCCTAATCAGTACATGGGTCTAGCTGAGCTGAGGCAGGTCACGAGTTCCAATTTGTACCACCCCACATATTTGGTGCACAATGGCTTTTACCCTTACAAAATACAGGCACACACAGCACGCAAGACAGATGAAGGTCGGGGTTGACTTGAGGAAGTAAATCAGTTCCAATGAACCGTGGGTGATCAGACTGAAGTGAGTTCTTCCTTTCTTTGTATTTCTACTTATTTAAAAGGCAGCCCCTGCAATGAGCTAGTTCCCATAAACACGTACACCAGAGAAGGGTCTATTGAATGCCTTGTGAAAAACAAACTATGATCCCAGGGTGATAATTAGTAGGTATTTTATCCTCCATTTCCTCTTTCACCTGCTGTTTTATATTTTACTCCATAAAGAAAATACTTAGTGAGGCATGGTGACCTACACCTTCAAGTGTGTGCTGGCAAGCTCAGCACTTGAGGAGCAGATGCAGGAAGCTTACAAATTTGAGGCTAGCCTGGGATACATAGAGAGCTTGTGGCCAGTTTGCGCTGTGTAGTACTATCGTATCCAAGAGCAGGAGGTGGTATGGGGTGGGGGTGCAGGGGGAAGCAATAAGAAAACTTTGTATTCAAATGCACCTTATTCATCTTGCTTTTTCTTCACATGACCTTTTTAGCCACAGTGTGTTCAGTTTGTGGCCCTCAGTCTGCCATTCCCAGCCCTTGACATTTCAGTTACTGCTATTTTAAATACTTCATCATTTTCTCTCTTGTTTAAATTAAAGTTTTATTCATATAATATATTTTAATCATGTTTTCCCCTCCTCCAGCTCCTCCTGCCTACCCACCCAATTTCCTGTGTATTTTCTGTCTTTCAACAACAACAACCAATCAAAAAACCAGTAAGATAAAAAAAAATGCTGGAACAAAACCAAACCAAAAGCAACTACTTGGAGGGTTTGCATGTGCGTGTGTGTGCGTGTGTGTGTGTGTGTGTGTGCCTGTGTGTGTGTGCACATGTGTGTGTGCACGCACCTGTGTGTGTGTGTGTGTGTGTGCCCCTGTTGGTAGTAATGATGTTGATGATGATGGTAGTCAATTACTCCCAGGCATGGGGCCTGTCCTGGAGTGAAGCTGAGGGACCTTGTGACATTCTATTGAAGAGAACTGTTTTTCCTTTTCCAGCGACTATCAGTGGCTTCTTCGGTTAGGGGTGGAACTCTGCATATATGTCCACTTTCAATATTGGGGTTTTCTCTGACTGGAACCTGTGAGGGACGTGTGCATGTTGCCACTGTGTCTGTGAGTTCATATGTGCCCAGTCCTTTTGTGTCTAGAAGACACTGTTTTGTTAGAGTCATCCACTTCTGTCTCTTAACATCTTTTGGACTTCTCTTCCACATAGATTTCTGAGCCTTGAGAACAGGAGTTTGATGAAGGCATCCCATTTAGGATTGAGTGCTCTCAAGTCTCTCATTTTCTGCACTTTGTCCAGTTGTGGGTCTGATATTAATTCTTATCTACTGCAAAAAACATATCTCTCTTATGAGAGTTGGACAAGGTACTGATGTATGGGGATAGAAATACGTTATTAGGAGTAATTTTGTTCATATATCATTTTAGCAGAATAGTGGTAGCATGTTTGCTCCTATGCCTGAGATCCATCTAGGCTCAGATTCTTGGCCACTTTATCAGTGTTCATCTCATGGAGTAAAGCTTTTATCCTGGACAGATATCCAAATAACTCTATATCTTATCACGAAGATACTTGCTCATCCGTGTTCATTTGTTGTGATATTCATGATAGATAGAAATTAAAAACAGTTTTGATGTCCATTAACTGATGAATGGGTAATGCATATGTGGTCCATTTATGCAATAAACAATTACTTAGCTGTCCAAAAAAATTTTATGAGTAAATGGATAGGGTTGGAAACAATCAATCTGAGTCAGGTAACCCAGACTCCAAAAGACAAATGCTGCATATTTTCTTTTCTATGTAGATACTAACTTTTAAACTTTCCATATGTGTGAACAATCCAAATAACCATAGAACTTAGATTCCTTATAAGGGGATAGTGGGAAGAGAAGATCTCCCAAGTAATGGGAAACCCTCCAGCAGTTTTGAAGGTGATCCTAGTAGAATTTCAAATACTGAGGAAGATGGAGTCACAACTGACCATCTGTTGCCACCAAACAAAATTTCTAGTACTTACACTGGGCTACACTCAAATGAGTTATTGGCCAAGGTGGTCCCATGCAAATTTCTAAATAACCCAGGCTGCTGCCAACGTAATAAATAGATTGCTTATCACAAGCTGAGGGCAAGGCTCCATTGCTGAAGATAACTCCCATATACTTCGTTGAAGAAGGAGAAGGTGAGCTGACGGCTACATAGAATCTTCACAACTGTGTTCTACTGTCTCTATTATGGAAATGTAATCTTCAGGTTACCAAAAGAGAAACATAAACACTAGCCCAGTCATAAAACTGTTGATCTACAGTCTGTCCTGCCTATAAAATCTACTAGGGCAATGGTGGCACAAAGCAGCTGGAGTAACCAACCACTATCTCATTTGACTTAAGACCCACTCTACAAGATGGAACCCATATCTGATGTTGTTCGGGTGTCCAACAACCAGAAACTAGATAGCTAAGAGACCTGGGGTAAAACCAAATATTACAGGTCTGGAAAAAAATAAAGTATCAATAAGATTACTCCTAATGATATCCAGGTATACTTATAGATCAATGCCTTTATTCAGCTGTCATCAGAAAAACTTCTGCATCAGATGAGGTCAAATACAGAGACCCATAGTCAGACATTACAGAGAGAGAGACAGAGAGAGAGAGAGAGAGAGAGAGAGAGAGAGAGAGAGAGATTGGAACACTTAGATTGAAATGTATCTCCATCAAATCCTTCCCCTCAGAGCTCAGAGAGCTTCGTAGAAGAGGAAGCAGAGAGAGTGTAAGAGCCAGAGGGGATGGAGGACACCAGGAGAACCACTGAATTAACAGAGCAAAGCTCACACAAACTCACAGAGACTAAAGCAGGAATCACAGGGTCTGTGCAGGTCTGCACCAGTTTAGTATTTATTTTTAAGGGGTTCCTGAGTATGTGAATGAGTGGGTCTTTGATTCTTGTGACTTCTCTTGAGGTTCTTTTCCTTCTGTGGGATTTCCTTGTTCAACTTCAATGTAATGGTTTTTGCTTTATCTTATTATATTTTATTTTGTTATCTTTGGTTGTTATCTCTTAGAAGCCCCTTATTTTCTAATGAGAGACAGAATGACCATGAATCTGGATCTGGATGGGAGGGGAGGGGGGAATTGGGAGGAATAGAGGGAGGGGAACTGTAATCAGGATAACAAAAGAATCTATTAATGAAAGGGGGAAATAAAAAGAAAAGAAAGAAAAATCACATGGAAACCTAATAATGTAGAAGCTTCCATATATATACATTTTATATACATATATGAAATGAATTTAAATAGAGTCACAATATTTGGGGGAGACAACGCTCAAATTAGACATGTTATGTCACCTACTCAAACCTACAGTACCAGGAATGGGTTATATCTCGTTGAGTCCTTGGCAAGGTTCTATGGACCCCTCCAAACATCACAGGTAATATAGTGCCAAGGCTGTTGATTGCTCTCCACAATCTGAAGGTAAAATCCTATAACTGAGGACAACACTTATTCGTGTTATTAAACATGGAGAAGTGAAGGCGGTGCCCATCTAGACTTCACTCACACTGACTAGCACTCACAGTTCTGGAAGATGCTTTTAACATGAACAGAGTAGAAACAGAGCAGAACAGAGTAGAAAAGTAATCATTAATATCAACTACAAATCCTACAACACACACCAATGACCTGCTTGAAAGATACACTGTTGCAGTAAAGCCACAAACATTGTGACAGCTACCAATTGCCCCTTCTGCCTCCTTTTTTTTTCTTAAGTTTTTGAAAATTTCCTTATTCTTACATCCTAGGTGTTGGGTGGATTCTGAAGATCCAGCAAAACTAAGTTAGACTGGCAGAGTGAAAGAGAAGCCAGGTAGCAGATGGAGCCCACACAGATCCACCGATCTCAAACTCAGGAGAATTTTGGTGAGAAGAGCTAACAGAACTTCAAGGCAATCAGGCAGACAAAGTGAAATGGTTACCTCAGGCACATGGTGTTTAGAAGAAAGTTTGAAGTGTTAGCAGAGAGTTGGGGGATACATGTGCTTTGTAGTTCTAGAATATCTAGTTTCCTGGATGAATACTGTGGCTCAGGCTCCTGGACCGCACGGGTGGCTACTCCTAATAAGTAAACTACCTCGAAGTAAAAAAATAAGACTTTGCTTTGAACATAAGGAAGGCAATACTAATATCTTTCTATCGATCACCAAAGATTTGTCCTCAAATCAAATTCTATAAGTCAAAACCTAGTTGATTGTTGAAAAAGACTCACAAACTATTTAGGGATAGAGATAAAGTTAGAACCTGTTTTCAATTTGAAATCTAAGACCTTTGGTTCTATGTTCAGAATGAGCTAAAATGAAGATTATCATGTTTCATATTGATTTTTGACAAGTTCAACTGTTATGAGTAGTTCATAGCTATCAATAAAATTAATAATCAGTGTCAGGTTATTGAGATATTGTGAAACAATTCAATCACATGGGTAGTAAAATATGCAAATGATTGTCTTTGGAAATACTCAGAATTAACTGATTTTCTGAGTGCTGTCTACATATCTGTCTGTCCTTCTGACTATATAGATCAGGAACTTCAGATCAGAAAAATTCCATTTTAAGAAAATTATTTAATATAAAATATTATATATATATATATATCACATAGATAAAAATTTCTTTTTTCATTCTCAAAATTTGACATTAAAAATGCTAAAGATTTTTGGTCATCTTTAAATGTTGTTATTAATTGTCCTAATTATGAAGTTCTTTGAATCAATAGTTTACATAAAATAAATTTGTGTTTTATTAGAAAATCTGGCCATTAATTCAAAAGTATTGATCTTCTCCCTGGCAATAATTGGATCTGTAATAGTTCTATTATTGCTTTATAACCTTTAATGTAATCATTGACTTCTTGTTCCACACATGAAATCTTTATATTCTTGGAATTATTTTACCACAGTCTTCCAGAACTTTCACAAAATGAACAGATTTCAAATTAACAAAAGCATCACAATGGGGTGTATTTGAAGTTTCCACAAAACTCATCAGAAAATCTATTTGATCAGGTCCAGTGTTACAGTGTGCTTGGACTAGGTAACAATAGGCTTTGTTTTTAAGCCGAAATAACAGGCACACACAGAGACACACAGATACAAACGCACGCACACACTCATGACATCAGTGCTACAGTTTCACTTTAGTACACTGGCCTCAACTGAAGAAGGAGGGTGGGCGTCCTAAGAAGGCATCTGAAGTGCCTACAGGAAGTGGCAGGTGCTGGACGGTATCATGTAATAAAGCGATGCCAATTTAATGCATCCACTACTGGGAAGACAATGGGTCAGGAAATGATTTTGATGAATACCCACCACTGACAGTGGATTCACAGGAAAAGAAGCATATATATAAATTTTTAACAGCTCAGGGGACAAAGAAAAGTGAAAAGTAAATTTTGCATGTCCAGAAAATTATTTAAAGATGTAGAAAAAGAAGGGTTAATATGAGGTGACACATCTATTCAAGGAAACGTTCATGCTGTCGTCTTTGAAAGAGTATCTCCACTGGCAACATCAGCACCAAGAATAAGCAAATACAGATCCAAGGTTCTAACCTAGAAAGAATCAGGCCCTGCATTTTAATAACATTCTTTAGGTAGATTACAACCATGTTAACATGAGATTAAAGTTGGAGAAACCCGCTTTTGATACAAGATTAAAATACATACCTTCAGATGTTATCAAAATTACTTATGGAAATTTTCTCTCATGCTTAAACTCTACATTTTATAAATGGAAACATGCTTGGAGTTTGAATGGCTATTTATTTTATTCCTTGCTTTTTCTTTCACAAGATACATGATTATCAAATTATTTATAAAAGAATATTAAAGCACCCAGTTGCCTATGACGTGGTTTATCATAATATTAATGTATAAAACATTTTTAATGGATTGAGCAGCTTTTCAGGAGGTTGCTTTAAGAATCACATCCTCGGTTTCAAATGTGATCCTGGACATTGTCCTTTAAAAGTTAACCTAGTTTGGTAGAGTCTGTCTTTTGCAATAGTTCCACAGGTGTGTTCAGTTTCTGTAAATGAATCGAGCCATGGGATCATGGGAAAAATTTTGTAAGTATAATAATTTCAAGAAGAGTTTCTCAAGCCAATAAACATGAGTTCTTAATAACACTTTAATATAAAATTCTATTATATCCACATCTCAAAATAGCCAGAATGAAAGAAATGTCTCAGGAAGTGTCTCTGATGTGGCTTCGGACAAGGTTAAAATAGTCTTTAGAGTTCACTTATATTGGCATACCCATGTACCATGCATAGTACATTACAGCCCATGAACTTTCTATTCATTTTGGTTTTACTTTATTTTATTTATTACCCAGCTTAACACAGTTTACCCAGTTGTCTTTGCTGCAGACACTCTTCAATACTATCCAAAGATTCAAAGTTCACTACTGAGAGCAAAATGATGTCATAGCCACAGATGACATCACACCCATGGATGTTCAAAGGACAAGCTATTAGCTTGGAAAGAAATTTTCAAAGCAAGTTCCAGATGACTTTGGACAGAAAGGATATATATGTGTATATGTATATGTATATGTATATGTATATGTATATACATATATATGCACACACAAATATAGGATATATATTAAATTATACATAAGATTAAGTTTCTATAGGACATACAAATAAATTAAATTATATATATATATATATACATTTATATGTCCATAAACATTTATTCTTACACAATTTCTGTTTGCCAAGATTGGTGACCGATGTGTATATCTCAATGCTTCAGAGTTGCTGGCCAAGTACCAGAGGTTCAAGGTCATCTTTGACTAAATAACAAATTTGAAGTCAGTCTGGACTACATAAAACCCTACCTCAAGGAAACGTAAAGTATAAAATACGTACAATCAAGGTTTTGTATTCAGTAAGGCTTAGGCATATTTGCTACATATTTACTAAGATACTTTTTTATTGTCATGAAAATATGTCATATCGCTGAAGGAGGTAGAAAAACTAAAATTCAAACTAAAATTCCCCCCTTTAACTCAAGGCACAGGACGAAATAAGATTAAATAGATCACTATAAAAATGACAGAAGGTTCTAGGTCAAGTTGGTTATTGGAAACAAAGTCACTATCGTGTTTCATCAACTCTCAGGACCCGTTGCCAAGGGTTTTCATTATACACAGGGCATGAAGTACTTTATAAATCATGGGATCTGCTGACATTCAATTACACCAAGTCTTATTAATATGAACTGTGGAATGTTTTCAGGTGTCTGCTTGCCATAAAACCAGTCTTTCCATTCACAAAGCTTCTCTTTCCCACATGAATCATTTTCATATAAGACATTTAAACATCTAAGGTACAAATCCTGATTATTTTGAAATGTTTGAAACTGGAATTTTTCTAGAACCTTCCAAACAAGCACCTGTCCATATGTTCAGGAGATGACTAAAAGTGGTTTAAATGAGAAGAAAGACTTTGTTTCCTCAAGAAAATCCAGTCCGCACACACCTCTATTTTTCATGTATTTTTGTGAGTCAGTATAGAGCATCTGTAGAATACTTTGGAAGCTTTCAGGAGGTGGACTGACTGTCTTCAGTTTTGTAACTCCAGTCACTGGCTCATCAGAACTACATCACGCTGAATGATGAATGTCTATATGTTGTCACTCACTTGCTTGTAACAAGGACCTATCTCTCTTTCCATTATAGACATTATTTTAGAACTGAGGCGTTCTTATATATAGCTTTTGGCTTAAAATTTTGAAACACCAGCTACAGACTTCTCAGTTCCCAACCATGTACCCTGGGGCTGTGGTTAAATCCCAGGGTATAATTGGAAAAGATATTATTGTTCCTACTGTTATTAACATAACTGTAGCTATATTAACTCCTGTGGATCCTGGTTATTGGGAGCTAAAAAAATCTCTGTATAATTTTGCAAACAGAAGAAGAAGGAGAACGTATGTGTGGCAGACGTGCTCAGGACTACTATAGATTTTATGATGTTATGAAGTACATGGCATTTTGAGACCGGTACACATGAGGTCTTCTACATATCTGTACCTATGTAAACATATACTAATGTCTGCTATAGCTCAGATTTATGAAGCAGTAAATACTTTAATTGAATTCGATCTCAAATAATCTATTCAAAACAAAGTACCTCAAACCTCTCACGTTCACTAATACCTTGGGGTAGAAATGTTCATATATGGCCACAAGGCGGCGCTAATGATCTGCGAATGTCAGTAGTGTACAACAGATTTAAAGTAATTTTCCAATTATGTATACACGCTGAATTATTTGTTGCTGTTGCTGCGGCTATCAACATATTTCTCAACAATAAATACCAAAATTTACAATAAGAATAAAATAAATTTCTTTCTATGCTCACAATACAATATGGTGCTTTCTTTAGAAAAAATATTTTTCTACAGAGAAATCCTTTAATGTTTTCACTTTAAATGCTTGCTAGTGTTATAAGTACCCAATAAATATGTTTTAAAGGAATAAATAATAATTGCCTGAAGTTCAATTTAAGAAATGCAGTGGAGCTGGCAGAGTAGCTAAGAAGGTAAAACACTTGTCATCTATGTCTGTAGACTTGTTCAATCCCTAGATGGAAGGGAAAATCTGACTTCGCAAAGTTGACTACACACACACACACACACACACTGTACACATAGTAGTAATAATATAAATAAACCATTGCTAATGCCTAATTCATTTTCTATAAAATATGACATTTTTATCAGAATCAGAGACAAAGCAGTGGTTATTCTTTTTGTGTCAATAAATGACCCTGAATAAATTTAATTTTTTTTTTTTTACACTTTTGGTTGAGACAGGGTTTCCCATTATGTAGCCCAAAGCCTAAGCTGATCGGGACTCAAAATGTCTTGCTTCACACAGACTGAGACACAGTGCCTAATACAATTCTTCATTGCCTCCTTTAATTTAAGAGGCCCAGAGACAGTGTGCTCAAAGATAACAAGTATTAGAATATTTTGAGAGGGTAAAGCTTTCAGAACTTGAGCAGATTAAACATTTTACTTGGTTTGAATTTTAAAATAGGTAATTATTTTCAGTTTTTGTCTTTGTATACACATGCAGAAATCACCACTGAAATTTAATCAAGAGATACCACAAGTGCTTTTTTATTTCCAGATGAAAAGTGCAGAGAGCATACTAAGAAAGACTTGCACTCCAGTTCTTAAAACTGTGACGTTTAATGAACCCAAGGGTATTACTAACACGCAGAACAAGAACGTGCTTATTTCCTCTCCCTCTGCTCCAGTGAGCACACACACAGGAGGGAGGAGTCAATGTACCATCCCCTTGCAGAGTAGAATTCCATGGGACTCCAGGTCCTCTTAAATTGAGCATATATTCTGTCAATATCGACTCATCTGTAGAAGGTCCTGTGAGCAAGGCAGACAGAAGCCTTTGAGCTAAGCCAGGTGCGCAATAGCATTCCCTAAACAAATGTGCTTGCCCTTGGTACAACTCTACTGCCCTCCTGCCCACCAATGGTCCCTTTACATGCTTCTCTGTGGAGACCCTTCAACGACTTTCTGAGATGAAAAGATTATACAGTGCTTTTTTTTCTGTTATCATATACAACCCGAGGGAATGTGTATGATTGTGGGGACCTGGATTGCATTCATTCTGAGACTGGTCTGTACATCAGGAAGTTAGAAGCCAAGCATCTTCAAGTTGAGACTGGAAAATTGTTACCATCAGCCCTGTTTAATCAGAATATCCTCACAACTAATAGTCTATATTAATAAAAGTTTCCTTTGATATTGGAAGATTTAAGTGAAAATTTCTTCTGTGTGGCAGCTCATTGTGCGAACAGAAACTGACCTGCCAAGCTCTGGGACCATGGGTACTGTAGAAGGACCTTGAACAGCAGATCTGGGAGATCTGGCTCTGGGCTAAGACAATCCAAACACTGTGAGTATCGCTGATTAGGTGTATGAACTTGGTTCAGACTTTCAACTGTGGCTACTGAGTTCTAACTGGCTGGTCTCAGGAGCCAATCCCTCTGTGTCACAGACTGCTCACTTGCATACCTTTACTGCGTACTCTTCGGAGAGATGTTCTGGCTTCCCTGTGTCACTGTCTGGTCATTGCAACCTGGAGATGTAGTTAAATGCTTCACTTGGATTTCAACCACTCCGCGGGCTGCAGACGCTTCCCAGACCACCCATTCTTGGCCAGTACTCGTCTCTAAATCTTGCTGAAATAAAATATGTGACAGTCTTCACAAAAGTCACATCTCCCTACCCCCCTGTTTAAGCACCATCCTTCCGCGTGTTGGTGGCGTTCCTTTCAAGGGTTCCCTGTGACCCCTGTAGTAGGGCCATTCTCTCCTCACTCCAGTACTGAAGGTCCCTCTACCTACTCCAGCATCTATCGAAAACCCAAACTCAGAAGTGCTGTTCTTACTTTCTCCCAGATCATCTCCTGTAAACAAGGGTTTTCTCTACCCAGGCATCTGAATATGTCCTCTTTATTCATCTTGGTGGCTGCTTTGTCTCAGTTTCAACTTTCCTGGGTTGTTTTCTGGAGCTGAACTGTCTTAAACTAGTTTTAATTCAGGGTGAAAGTTACTGACAGGATGGGAGCCAGTTACAGATCAGTAAGTGAATTAGGTCTCCTGTTTGCTTTTTGGTTTAATGGAAATGGGAGTGTTGGTTTTCCTCTAAAGAAGTTGACATCTAAGTGGGTTCCTATAAGCCGTTAACTAAGAATTTCTTCTTAGTAGTAGAAAAAAGAATTGATAGAGAATAAAAACTGTGAGACTATTAGACTTTCCACTGAAGTGTAGAACAGATGTGTCACCACGGGAGATGATGCCAGGGAGCAGAAATATAAACAGAAACCAGATGAGAAAGAAACGGAGCTGTTAGCTCACTTGTTTATGCCGACTTCTATGAGAATCCAGAGAGGACGCACGCACGCACACACACACACACACACACACACACACACACACACACACAGAGATTATTAATATTCCTGCATTCCTGAGTAATGTTTTTGCCTGAGGTTAGAGACGTTAGGGAAAATCAAAGAAATAGCTGACTTTAGAGATTCCTGAGGAAGAAAGACTTGGTCTGGAATGATGAAAAGATTTACGACTCCTAGGACATCCAAGTAGCTGGCCTCCTCAGGTAGCAAGCAAGAGGTGGGGCAGCTGGATGCCAGGAGTGTTCTTGTGTGTGACACCTGGAGAGCTGCACCTTTTCTAGTTAGGAAAAAAAAATTCATCTTTTCTCCTAAGGAGTTCTTATGCTGTTAATATCGTCACATAACTGACAAAGAGGATCAGGAGAAAATGCTTACCCTTTGCTTTGTGGTTTTTGTGGGTCATTTCTCTGGGGTCAGTACCTAAATTGGGCAACACAGCAAGTATATATTGAAAGGATATCCTAGGTAAGTTTCTCAGTTTTCCTATTCCTCAATTTTCCAATCTGTAAAATGGAGACATAAGCAACTGAAACAGATACTATGATGAGTTTAGGAGTTCATGTGCTGTCTGATAAGGATAAGCATTTAGTATGCAAGGTGATCTGAGCAATATTTACCTAAGGACATTATCTTGGTCAGGGTTTCTATCCCTGAATAAAACATCATGACCAAGTAACAAGTTGGGAAGGAAAGGGTTTATTCAGCTTACACTTCCACATTGCTGTTCATTACCAAAGGAAGTCAGGACTGGAACTCACACCGGGTAGGGACCAGGAGGCAGGAGCTGATGCAGAAGCCATGGAGGGATGCTGCTCACTGGCTTGTTTCCCCTGGCTTGCTCAGCTTGCTTTCTTATAGAGCCCAGGACTACCAGCCTAGGGATGGCACCACCCACAATGGGCCCTCTGACCCTTGATCACTAATCCACTTACAGCTGGATCTCAAGGAGGCATTTCCTCAAGGGAGGCTCCTTTCTCTGTGATAACTCCAGCTTGTGTCAAGTTGACACACAAAACCAGCCAGTACAGACATCTTCAGGATGAGTGAAGTGTGGGGTACCAGTCATCAGGGCAGTTGATGACCTCATCTACAAGAAGGGGACAACTGGTTGTTGGAAGCATGCTACTGGCTTCTCATTCTGGGGCCACCACAGAGGAGCTTTGAGTCCTTAACAGTGTCTTGCATTTATGGTAGAATATGTGGAGTATAGTGAACTCCAAATGTCTTTAAATTGTTAATCAATTGTTCAGTGTCTGAGTGTGTATCACTAAATTAACGACCGTGTGCACAACTCTTGGTAGCATGGTGTAGGGTTTTTAAAAAGTCTTCTTTGTCTAAGTCCATTTCCTTTCATTCTTATTTAATTATGCTCAAGTTATGTCTATGAGGGTTTTGTGATTTATATACCCAATGCGATTTATCGGTCTGCCTTTTGATTAGAGTGCTGCCACACAGCCTCTTTATTTGGGGACTTCAAGCACTGTCTCTTCTATAGGCCAGCTAATATATGAAGTACACTGATGGAATAACAATTATCATTTAAAACTCATTATTGGCATTGGTTGGAAGCAATGTAGGCAACACATTATAAACACGTTCGTGTCTGCCGTTTACTATCTTATCCTGGGCTGTTGCCTCCAAAAACCACATCTCCAAATTTAACAAGGAGAATTTCATTGCTAATTAGATTTAGAAAACAGCCTGGAGACTAATGGAAACATAAATTTAGGATGAGGGTGCAATTAGTTCAAAACCACTCCTGAAATCTTCATTGCTACTGAGCAGGATATGCCTTCAATCTATTTATAAAAGTAATGTTTGGAGAATGGTTTTAAATAATAGCGAGTAAAATGTAGTTTGTAGAAAAATCAAAAGAAGTCCTTATCTATATGGAAAGTACGCATTTTAAAATTTTTTGAGAGGTGCTATACAGGTTACTAATAATTTTAAGATTTCTGTCAGTGTGACAGATTGTTTGAAATGATCATTGCTATACTTGGACAGTAGATGTCGCTGTTGTCGTTTTCCAACAATATGCTGAGTCAGAGTGGGCTTGGCTCCAGGATGCAGACTTTTCTCTCTCTTTCTCTCTCTTTTCTTTTCCCAATTAAAGCAAGAAGACTGCCATCGGAGAATCAATCTTGAAAGTCATTATGAATTCGAAATGAAGTCTAGGTTTCATTCTTTTCTCTCGCACCTCTGCCATCCAATGCTCCTTCTTGCGGCCTAAGCCTTTCCAGGTGTAATGATTTTCTTTTGAATGATTTCAGAGCTTTTGCTGGCGCAAGAGAACAAAGTCTTACATAGACAACGTTGAGAAAAATCTATCTCTTCGTGATTAGGATAATAAGCCTCTTTATTTGGTTTTGATATGTAGTGTATGTCTGCTGTAGCCTTACGTGGGTAGCATGTGGCCATATATGCTAGAGGCAACTCGGTTCTCACTGGGATGATTACCTGCGCTTACATTTTATTACGAATTATTGAAATTGCCTCCCGCCAGCTCTTTTGTCATTCCCAAATCCATTTGTGGCTATGTTTGATCCTAAAACACACAACACAACAATGAAAGCAACAACAACAAAAACTTAGTCCGCCACTTTCAGCTATGATGAGTGTTTCTATTGTCTGTGTTGATACGACTCATCCATTAGTAACTAATGGATTAGAAGCTTGAAAGGTGGATGATATTGACAGGCACAAATGGATTTCTAGGCGTTTCTCTAATGTTCTCTCACGGGAACAATGAAGTATCAGAATCCCTTCTTGCGCTTTTGGTTTTGGTCCGATCGAAGTTCGTTGTGCTATAATTTTTTTTATTATTCTTTTTTCGGTGTTGGAAATCTAGTTTCGTCTTCTTAGGATGGAGAGGACGAAACCATGCATGGATAAGAAGGTAATTCGGGAACAGGCTACAGGAAATGATCTGGTTCTGCTTGATTTGCACTTGTGCTTCCTCTCAACTTAGAAAACGGACAGCTGTCATTCATTTCTGTCCTGTTTAGATGAATGGGATATTCTTCCATGTATTTGGGATCCCTTTCATCATAGTCTTTACTTTCTAGAAATGTGAGAACAAAGAATAGACCCCGTATCTCCCCTATTCACCGTATTCTATATACTGGTAAGCTCAGAATAAAACTAATTGTTTAAAATACCTGATTGGGTGTTCAAACAGAAATGGTATAAAATAAGGTAGAACGTGCTTTGTTGAGAGATTCAAAGAGGCCCTATGGTTTTGTTTAGATGCCTGCCACTATTCACTGTGCTACCTGGTATGTTTTGCTGCATGGGGACCAAATGGCTGTTATCCTTTGTGTTTACAGTTGGTATTAGAGGCCAAATAGTTGGTGCTGAATGACTCAACCTTAATGAAAATCAGAGCTATTGAGACGAAATTACCCCCTAATTTCTAATTCAATTTGGTTTAAGTCTGTCAGGCTTCACTTCTGCCTTCAGGACACAGCACAGGGTTTGGAATATGCAGCTGTGTTGGTGTTCCTCTGTAAGTCAAGTAGGAATGGTCCATGTGCATTCCCTGGAGTTCAGGATGTACTTATGTCTTCCTTTCTTTGCCCTATGGTGTCTTACATAGGCCAGTGTGGTGCTGAGAAAATCATTTTTTGAAGTTTTAAACAGGACAGATGGTTATATCATAATCCTGAAAATTGGCTCCTCAAAGTTTAATCTGTCAGGGGCTTCCCACTCAATCCATCTTTAAAGCAAAATATTGATTCTCTCTTCGCCCTTCTCTGGGGACCAAGAAGTTCACTAAAAACATTAGTCTGTGTTTTTCATTTATTGTTGTTGGTTTTTTGTTTGTTTGCTTGTTTACATGCCTTGCTTTTAACAATACCTAATACCTAAAGATATTTGTCACAAAGTGGTATTTGTTTTATATCTAAAAACATTTCACCAAGACATTGTTAAAGTTAGTTGAGAAGTACAGACAAATGTATTGGCAGTGTATAAATGACACAATATATTGGTCAAATGTCAACTACATAATTAAATGTAGAAAGTATGGTTTGTTTACCCCCAGACCACGTTAGACATTCCTGAGGTTACTTTCAGGTATTTGATGTTGAAATTGTGTTATAATTGAAGTGTTTACTTTGAGGATTTTTCTGTTGGAAGATTTACTTGTGGTTTTGTGAACATAAAAGATGGTAGGACCTTTAAAAATTAAGATCTAGTGTAAGGGAGTTAGGAAGATGAGTCTTCCTCTCTCTCACCTCCTGCCCCATCATGTTATCTCTGCTTGTATGCACAGTACTACCGTGACGGGGTCAACTATAATGTGACCTAGCTCAGGGGTCTTCATCAGAGGATGAACTACCAAGAACATCTAACCATGGTCTTCTCTCCAAAACTGAGCTGAAGACATCTCTTTCCTCATAAGGTTTCTGGCACCTGTTACTTCATTATAGTAACTTAAAATGAACTAGTACAAACTCACCTAATCTCAGGATTATATTTCTCCATATCTTCTTCCTGTGTTTTATTTTAAATTGTAGAGGAAGTTTAAAAATCCAGTAACACAGCTGCTCTGGCAAGGAATCACATCCAAACACCTTTTAGGTCTGGGTGATCTGTCTGGAGTAACACATTTTTAATCCCTCTGGCTGGAATACATACTTACCCTTAGCACACGCCTTTATTCCCCCCCCCCCCATGAAGGTAATGTTAGTTTGTTAGCTAGAAGGAAGCAGCAGTATTTGAAAGTGATATCTAATTGAGGGGCAGACAAAGCAATGAATCAAGAGAACAAGATGACAGAATGAGAGGATATGCCCAACTCTTAGGAAAACAGACAGGGAAGAGAGGCAATTTAAGGGCAGCATAGAATAAACCAGGAGTGGAGGATAAGTCAGTGTGTGCAGTGCAGTTCAGTTCAGTGCAGTCTGATGCAGTTTAGTTGAATGCCATTGAGTTCAGTTGCATTTGTGCAGTTCAGTTCAGTTCTGTTCAGGTAGCGCAGTGAGTGTAGTATGAATTTCGGAAGCAGCTTTGCAAAGCAAAGCAATTCCGTGAGAAGCTGAGAGAAGCCAGTTTGAATCAGTCAGCTTAGGAAGGAATTTTGAGCCAGCACATTGAATTCAACCAGCCAGAGGTCAGAAACAACTAGAAAAGATGAGCTTATTCAGCAGTAAGCCTTCAAAAAGACAATTACATCTGATGCATACAAGTTACTTTTACATTAAACCAATAGACTGTGGGGAAGTTTTTTGGCCCGCCTCAGTTTATCTGACTGGATTCTATACTTCATGCAGCCATTTCTACTATCCAACTGGATGCTATCAAGGCACCAGGGGTGGCTACTATTTTCTGGAATTCCATTCTTTTCTCTATTTGTGTCCCCAGCCTTGCTTAGAAGTCTTTATTGCTCTAGAACCCTTTATTCTATCATTACCTAGTTAACTTTAAAAATAACAAGATCCAGAACTTCCCAAAGCAAGGTGTCTGTCATTCTTTTACTTTGATCTTTTGACCTTTTACCTCAGTCCCTTTTAGAATTCTTCACCATGAAAATGGATTCTCATACAGAATCCACGAGTCTACAAAAAGGATGAAAAGCAAATAAAAAATGAAAAAGTTTGCCAATTGGTCAGGTTTTCTGTCTTTTCCATCTGGTAATGCAGGCCTTGAGTGGTCAGAGTCTGTATGGGAGTATGAGATCCAAAGGAGTTTGGTCTGTGCCCAGGTACAACCCTAGTTCTATCAAAATACCATGAACTCTATAAGGAAGGAGCAGGAATCACTCTTAAAAAAACCTGTAATGTTATAAAGACTACTTCTCTCCTTTTAGGAAGTCAGGTGAGCCATGGGATGTAGAAAGACACAGTTGTAGCACTTCCAAATTACAGAGTGGCATACGTGCAGTGCTAATTCAGTGTTGACTATCTTTTCTCATCAAGCATTTGAGAAACATTTGAGATACAAATACTGGAACATAGATGAGCTGATTTTTTGACTGAGTGTCTCATGAGCACCAAGGTTCTGCAATCCTGAGATGATCCATATGTTAATTTGATTCACACTATTCTTTACAGAAGAAGTATTTCCCGTGTCAATGCTGATTCTGTACTGATGCCATTTTCTGCCTGACATTCTTAGTCTAGGACATGGCCCTCCCAACCTTGGCACTATTGAAGCATTGGGCAGGATCTTTCTCAGTCATCGTGGGCTGTCGTGGTTATTGGAGCAGCTTTCTTGACATCTGCCACCAAGATGCCAGTGACAATTTCTCCAATCATGACAACCAAACATGCATCCAGAAATGGCCAAATATTTCTGGGAGGACAAAGGTGCTAACCTCCACTGACAACTGCTGCATAGACATTTTAATATGGCACTTCATATTTCCAGATTTATTTCTATTTACTAGACAACCCACTGTGATAAGAATTGTAGGCTTCTTTAAGAAAGAAGCATGAAGAATTATGAATTAAGCATAGCAGTAAACAATTATTTTCAATGTTAAAGAAGTGATAATGAATTAAAATTTTGACAAGCTGATAAATACAAATATCATAAAACCTAGAAAAATACTCTACAATATTTTTATGAACCAGCTATTTATAGGACTTGTTTTGCTAACATTCCACCCATTCTTTAACGCTCTTGTTTCATTACTAGTTCTAAACATTAAATTTGGCTTTAATTGTAAAAAGATTTATTTTTACTTTTACTTCAGAGAGAGAGGGGGGGGAGGGAGAGGGAGAGGGAGAGAGAGAGAAAGAGGGAGAGAGAGAGAAAGAAAGAAAGAAAAAATGAGAAGGGTGGTGGTGGTGTTGGTATTGGACAGAGAAGTGTGATGATGCCCAGGGAAGAGGGCAGAGTGTATCAAATCCCCTGGACATGGAGTTACAGGCAGTTGTGAGCCTGCTAACATGGGTGCTGGGAATTAAATTTTGGTCTACTGAAAAAGCAGCAGTCACTCTTAACTCTTGGGTTAATCTCTCTCACTTCTTACAATTACATTTTATATGCATAATAAGTAATTTAGGTTATCTTTACCATGTTTTTTTGTTTGTTTGTTTGTTTGTTTTTTTGAGACAGAGTTTCTCTGTGTAGCCCTGGCTGTCCTGGAACTCACTCTGTAGACCAGGCTGGCCTTGAACTCAGAAATCCACTTGCCTCTGCCTCCCAAGTGCTGGGATTAAAGGTGTGCCCCACCACTGCCCGGCTATCTTTACCATGTTTAAACTGTCATTTATTTGCTATTAATTATGACAAGTCCACCCCTACATCATTCTGGTTGTTAAGAGACCTAACATTTTACAATGAGTAAGACATGACTTCACCTGCAGATGCCTTTTTATCCCACAGCAGTTTGTAGGTAACATGGCATCCTGTACAGATATGACAATGATCTCTACTTCCTATGATTCCCATAAAAAGTGATAGAGGGAAGAAACATTTATAGCAAAAGTCTCATGTGCTTCTGGCTGGATCACACTACCATTTTGAATTACCTGACATGAGAATGGAATCACTCACAATTTTATAAGCTTGATCTACATTCTTTTGCAAGAATTATTCATAGCGTAGTTTTTGAGTTCATGTAATTCTACTACCTTTTCCATATGGAAAGCTTGCATCATCTTACATGATAGTGAAATCCTTAGTCTGAAAAGGGACCCAGGTATGTAGGAAGCCATAGCTACTAGTGGCAAGCTGACAAAGCAAAAAGGAGGGTTTTGAAATGAGAAGACAGATGACTTAAGTCAACAATAGTTTAAAATACAGCCCTAGGATAAACTAGAGAGAGTGGTTAAGAATACGTACTTCTCATTCAGAGGACTAGGTTTGAGTTTGCCTTACTTAGGGTTTTACTGCTGTGAAGAGACACCATGATCAAGGCAACTCTTATAAGGACAAAACTTAGTTGGGAATGGTTTATAGATTCAGAGGTTCAGTCCATTGTCGTTAAGGCATCAAGATGGAAACATGGCAGCATCCAGGCAGGCATGGTGTAGGAGGATCTGAGAGTTCTACATCTTCATCTGAAGGCTGCTAGGAGAAGACTGACTTCCAGGCAGCTAGGATAAGGGTCTTGAAGCCGATACCCACAGTGACACACTTCCTCCAACAAGGCCACACCTACTCAAACAACTCTATATGTTGTTATTCATGGAAACATATGCTTCCATGAATAACACAGGAGCATTACTAATAATTCTCCATCTCCATGTCCTTGCTGGTAGAATAGAGACTACACTAGAAAATTAGTCTAGATCATGTGAAGGGCACAGCACAATGCTGGTACATAATCCACATTCAGTCTATGAAGTAAAGACTATTGTAGTCTAAGGACATTTTCTATGAGAAATAGCACCCCACCGGGGTCTATGGTTGCCTCATACATGGAAAAGGTAATGCTTTGTTTTCCGAGACTATTCTTGGGCTTCTAGTTGAACAAGGTCTCCAGCCACAGCAGCTGCCCTCATCTTTAAATCCAGTATCATCAGTGAGTACCTTGGCACCCTTAGGGAAAAATCATAGTCAATCTGTAATATGTTTCTTCTGTAGAGGTGGAGAAAATGCTGCATCCTACAATATATTTTGTTATGGGTAGTTTTATTATTATTATTCCTACTATATTTGTATTTTGAAGAAAATGTTCTGTTGGTGAGGCATATTGTTCAAACATTATCTGAAGCTCAATCATTGAACAAAATGGAATGAAGACTGAGTGAATTGCATATAGTAACATGAATAGAAAAGACAACCTCTCCCTCTCTCTCCCTCCCTCCTTTCTTTCCTCCCTCTCTCCTCCTCTCTCTTTCCCTCCCTTCATCCCTCCTTCCTTCCCCTTCTGTGTTTTTTGTTTGTGTGTGATGTGTGTGCATGTGTTGATGTACACTGTCTATACAGAGCAAAAAGGCTTCCCATTCTTTCTCAGTCCAAGCATTCTGTCAAGAAGATCATTCCTTTTCTCACAACCTGGTTGGTATTTATGGGAATAAATTAATGATCTTTTTATTCTTAGCTGCTCTGTGAGATTTATGAGGTTTAGGACTTTTTTGCACAGCTCTGGCAGCTGGGGGAGGAGAAGGAACTGTAACTGCACACTCAGACATGAAATGGGCAAAGGCCGTGATGCACCTTGAGTTTTTATAGCTGAATTGCTGTGGAACTTAAAATGACCAGAGCTTGAGGTTTGCCTTACCTGGTAATGGCACTGCATGAATGGAAGTTGTTATGGTATTGAAAGGGATTGGATTGAAAGGGAGTTACTATGATACAGAAAGAACAAACCTCACTTATGTAAGAGTCTGTAGAAAATCATTTCTCTTAGCAAGAATAGAGACATTGCATAAACTAGTCCCAAGAGGTTGCTGGGATGCAGGAAGTTAGCAAATTTATTCCTGGCTTGAGAAAGAGAATGCTTGTCTTCTTTTTTCTTTTCTTTTTCAAAATCATAGATAGGAAAGGAAGATGTTGGGTCCAACTTTGCCACAGAATATACTCATAATTAGATATATAAGCAGGGGCACATTTAACATAAGTTATGTTCTTAATGTGTTCTAGGTGATATAAAATATAGTTTAGAAAACTGGTTATTGATGACACTCCAACAACCTTGGAGTAATCTATTTCCTTAGGCTTTGTTGAAGAATACTTGACAAATTAATACTATGTATATATATTTTAATATGCAGCTTAATGTTTAGTGTACATATACATATTTCCTCAAATGTCAGGAATTTTTTCCTTTCTAAGGTTGAATTATATGTCATCATATGCATACATATTTACACCTATATACAGTATATATACATATATGCACATTACATTTACAAGCCTTTTATCCATTGGTTGGCACTTAGTTTTAACACCATATCTATTATGAATTATATGTCAGTGAATATTGGAAATTAGCTCTATCTCAGAATTACTTAATTTTTATTCTTCATTTTTCTTCTGACAAATTCTCAGAAGTGAGATTTCTGAATCACATGTTATTCTAGTTTCTATTTCTAAGGAACTGCTATGTTGTTTTAGGTTGAAGCTGTACCATTTTACATTCCTGACACTGATGTACAAGATTGAAGTCCTCAACAGCCATGTCTACAGTTTATTTTCCAGTAATATTGATCCTCACAGGGGTATGAGTCCATATTTCATTACTATTACCATTGAACTTTAACAGGGATATTTGAATATTTAAAAATAATAGTTGATATGAAGATGGCCAGAAACGCACGTTTTTAATTATTACAATTTAGAAGTGTGCAGAAGAGGTCTATAGCATGAGTATACTGATGCTATTACATTTTTTTTAGAACTAAGGACTCTTTAAAATCATTTTTAGTTAAAATTGGCAATACAAGTTTGAATCTCAGTTACATTGCTTGTTTTCCTATCTGTTCCTATGCATGATACAGGGTAAAAATTACTGGCATTGTGAAAGTAAATAAAAAGAAGTCCTGGGGCTGGAGAGATAGTACAGTAGTTACGAGCACTGGCTGCTGTTTCAGAGGATGCAGGTACAATTCCCATCACCACATGGTAGCTCACAACAGCTTATACCTCCAGTCCCCCTGGATCAGATGCTCTCTTTTGTTTATGTGGGGCACTGGGCACACAGAATGTGCATGCAGGCAATACATACATAAAAAATAATTAAAAAATAAAAAATAAATAAATAAAAAGAACTGTCATGATAGCTCAGGAGTTAGACTGGCCTGATGTCTGGATTATCAACTGATAAGTCTGTGATCCTGTGTCACACATTAGGGTTGACATTTTGGCTTTATGGTACACATTGTTTCAATATTGACTCCTTTAAGCACAATGATTAAATTCTGTACACTGAAAATTAAACTCAAATGACTAATTGCCAAGTTTTAAATAGTTATTTTGAAGTTTATAAGGAACACTATACTTGTGGATTTCATTATAGCTGTCAAATAAAATCATAATGTATCCTCTTGGGAGCAAAAGGCCATTCTAGCTTTGGAGACACAATCAAGAATGTGGAGATAAAGCAGGAAGGATACAGTTGACGAGTGATGGCCCTTTGGGGATGACTAGAATAATCAAGAAACATTAGAGGTGTTTTATTTCAGAGAGGGAGTTGTAAAATTCTGCAAGATTCACTTAAAGTTGATAGATTTATTGGGTAAATTTCATTGATTTAACAGCAAAAAAAAAATATCTCATGAATCGCTGAACTTTCAACACTTTTGTTTTACTTGATTGGTCTAACGCCAAAGTTTATATTAGATTCTAATTCAAATGGGCCATAAAGTCCTTTGTGGAAATGATACAATCAGGGATGAGGGGGAGACCCTCAATGTCCCTATTAGTCATTCATAGTTAAGTAATTGTCCACGCCTGCCCACAGGGTTCCTAATTTCTCACACCACTTTAGACACTTTTCTCGTATCTCTATGGCTGGCTGAAGGCTAACTGTGAGCATTTTCCTTTCAAAGGCTTTTCTAGAGTGAATTACTTGGCCTAGTTCTTTACTCTTCCTGTGGCCTCTTGGCAGGTACTTTGGCATCAAGGCCAGCTGAGCCAAGCCACCAGCTGATTTCAGCTGACTCATAAATGCAGGCAGCACAGATAAACGGTTATTGTCTGCCCCAAGGCATGGGTTAGTCAATAAGACTGACTACCTTTTCCTTCTTACAGCAACTCCTGACTAATAAACCATTCAAGATGCCCTGATTGTTTAGTGAGAATGTTCGCTTCATTTTGCTAATAAACAAAGCAGTCAGACATCAATTGACTAAGAGATTTTCCTAGGGATGCGGGAGAGCTCAGAAAACAATCAGAGACAGCCTATGTCAACATTATCGGAAGCCAGAACATTTATATCAGGTTTCAAACCCACAAACATCTTGGCTGTTTGCTTCAAAAATTATGTAATGCAATTTTTCTGGGCAAACAGTATGCTCAACTGGGCAAATAACAATCTAGTCAGAATATCAGAATACCATTTTACTCACCTAAACAAATACCTTACTGGACACAGCTAATTTGTTTATCAGAACTTTCTTTAAGACGGTCTTCATAATCCTAAGCAACTAGGATGTTAACATTGACAGCTCTAACTAGTCCCTCTTCAAAGACTTGCCTCCAATCTCTTGAGCTCAGGTTCTGAAAGTATTCTTTGCTAACATCTTCCTTTGATAGATCACCAGGACTACCAACCTCAGACTCTCTCCTGATGAAGCAAATTTAATGCGTTCAACTTTAGTGGTGGACCAACAGTTGTTTGTTTGTTTGTTTGTTTTAAATGGTCTTTGTGTAATCTTTGACAGTTGACATACGTTAGAATCATCCTGGTAAGCACAGAATACATATATTAATGAGAGTGGGAGAAGTTAGACAGGAGTATATTGGCCATTGTTTCTCTTTGTTCAAGCAGGAGCTAACACATTGATCTGTGCACCAGGCGGCCGTCTATCTAGAAAAAGGGGCAAAAAAGATCACTTTTAAAATTTCTAAGTCTAAAAGTCTATGAATCTAAGATCCTGAAGTTTTAAGAAAATGCTGATTAATGAAACAGCTCAGTGTTTTGTTGTTTTTTGAGCTCTTGCTAGGACTACACACACTGAAACTATATATAAGAATATTTTATCACTGCTTCCATTTTTGTATGATATTGCTTTTGAAAGCACTGGCATAACTTTTGTAAAAATTTTTTAAAAATTGCATTAATATAATTACACCACTTCATCTTTCTTTTTCCTTCCTCTAACTCCTCTGTTGTTTTACACACACACACACACACACACACACACACACACACACACACTCCTAAACTCATAGGTACAACATGCTTGGTCGATGATGAGATGACGTTATTGTATGTAGATGTGTCTTCAAGGCTAGTCATTTGGTAAGAAGAGCAGAGCGCTGGGTTTTTCACTGGGCAAGAGAGACTTCTCTCAGCAATCCTTCTGTAGTTCTTTGTGTAGCATTGAGACCTCCTGAGCTTTCCCGTCTATGTTAGCGTGTCTATGGGTGTCAACCTTATTCAGCGCCTATGTAGGCAACCATATTGGTAAGACATTTTGGGTGTAGCTTCTGATATTTTAAAAATTTAATTATTTTATGTACTTGCAAACCAAATGTTGCCCCTCTCCCAGTGCCCCCTCCCTGAGTTCTTCCTTTTTGCCTCTGAGAAGATGTTCCCCACTCAACAAGCATCCTCCTTCCCTGGGGCATCAAGTCTCAGGATTGGGCATATTTTCTCCTACTAAGTCCAGGCAAGGACTCTGCTATATATGTGCCGGGGCCTCCAACCAGCCGGTATATGTATGCTATTTGGTTAGTGGCTTAGTCTCTAGGAGCTCCCAGGGGTCCAGGTTAGTTGATAATGTTGTCTGCAAGCATAGCACAGTGTCAGTAATAGTGTCCAACTTTGGTGCCAGCCCATGGGAAGGATCTCAATTTTGGCTGATCTCTGCTCCATTTTTGTCTGTGCATTTCTTTTAGACAGGAAGAATTCTGGGTCAAAAAATTTGAAGGTAGATTAGTGTCCCCATTCTTCAACTTCTGACATTTTTAGGAGACACACTCTCACATCAAACTCCCTGTTCTTCTGGCTCTTACAGATTCTTCCTCCTCTTTTACTACAATCCCTGAGCTTTAGGAGTTGTCCTGTAGATGAATCAGTTAGGGCTGGTCTTGACAACTTTCTACAATTTTGATAGGTTGAGGTTGTCTTTAACAGTCTCTGTTGCAAAGAAAGTTTCCTTGATGAAGGATGAGGAGTATGCTGGTCTGTGAATAGAAAGATAAATATTTTAGCATGTAGTTAGGAATTACAGAAATTTAGTAAAGCGGTAGTTGTAGGTTCTCCTCCATGGTCCATGACTTCATACAGTAGTAGTTGGCTAGTTTTTCAGTTCTAGATATGATTTCTCAATACAGAAAGGGAGAGAAAAGGATAAAATAACAATATAGCTTTTAGAAAGTCACAAGTAATCAGTCTATTAACTAAGTATTTTTAAAAAATACCTATAATAGATGTAAGTCTATGTATAAAGGGACACACAGTTTAAATGAAAATTTTCTGTCTGGGTTACGAATGCTTCCCTATAGATCATCTAGCAAAGCCCCAACACCAAGCACCCTGCTTCTGAGCTGTAAGTCGGGGTTGTATGAGATTGTTAAAACTTCACAGGCTGTCCCTGTTTCCCTACATTGCCCTCAGATGCAGAAGTCTCTGTTGCTGAGGGCACCATGTGCTCTGGAAACACAGCCCCGAAGTCCGTGACTTGGAACTGACTTAGAAGGCTCCTCCCTCAGGAAGGCACCACACAAGATTCTAAAGGAGGAAAACAGGAAGCAATCTTACTGAGCTATGATGCCTATGAGTCACAAAAACCACCGCATTTAATTAATTAATTAATTAACTATTGAGAAAAGCTCTCGTTCTGGAGCCCAAGAAAGTCTTGTTATTGGTGATCCTGACTCAGCCTCCTGAATGCTGGAACTAATGAATTTTTTTTTTCTGATGTATAAATTGATTTATATTATGAGCCCAAGTCTAAAGCCTCAAAACATTATTTTTATGTTAATTATATTGTTTTTACTCACTTAGGTGATACTATAATAAAAAGAACTGTATTATTTTTGTTCATAAAAATGATAACTTTTTTATTTTTTACGTTTTTTACTATTAATCATTCCATTCATTCACATCCCTAATGCTACCCCACTTCCCAGTTACTCCCTCCACTAACTTCCCATCCCATGATATCACACTTCCTGGTTACCCCTCTACCACCACCCCATCCCACATCTACCCTACCCACTCCCTTTTGCTTCCCCACCCACTCATACTCTCCTGCCCCACTGCTCCAGCATCTCCCTACTCTGGAGCATCAAACCTCCCTGGGACCAAGTGGCTCCCCTCCCGCTGCTGTTGGGTAAGGGCATCTTCTGTTACGTATGTATCTGGAGCCAAAGATCCCGTTAGGTACACGAATGATAACTTTTTGCTCACTTAGAATTCATCATCCCACTATACATACGTAGCAGATGTGCAGTTTGTTTTTCATGTGGGTCCCCTAACAATTGGAATGGGGGCTGTCTCTGAATCTGTTGACTTTTGATCCCTTTCCCCAAGCTAGGTTGCCATGTCTGGCCTCAGTGGGAGAGGATGTGCTTAGTCCTGATGGGACTTGATGTGCCAGGTCCTGTTGGTACCTTCCTCAGAGAAGGGGAGAGGAAACTGAGAGGAGAGGAGAGAGGGGAGCTGCAATTAGGCTGTAAAGTTAATTAATTAATTAACAATTAGTGGGTAAAAAGAATTCATTACCAATCAATATTACCTGTCCTAAAGAGAAGTTCTTTTTGGCCTTTGCAGGTAAGCTCACAGGGCTGCTCCTGGAAGGGGTGGTGCTTAACTCAGTGACGCCTTGTTTCATCTGGTACTTTCCCAGAAGCTCTGCAGTCCTACTAAGAGTAAGATCCTAATGTGTCCTGTGTCAATTAGACACAACAAAATAGAATCTGGACCGGCTCTACACACAAGTGCACTCATAGACTGAGAAGAAGAGAGAACAGGTCTCTGCTAGTCTAGACCTCAGGATCTCTGAGAGCTGCTTTGTGGTCAGGAAGTGCAAACCCTAGTCCCCATGTCTTCCCCACCACAACCATCTCCAAACAATAACAGCAACGGTGATACAAATAACACATTGAAAAGAATGTTCAGAGTCTGTTGCCTTTGACTTGCAGTGAAATTACTACCCCTTACCTTCTGAGTGTACCTATGGCTCAGCAGCATTCCTTACGAATTCAAGAGTAATACATACTAGAAACACATACCACAGTTGTTTTAACAATTTATAGATTTTAAAATGATATGTATGTGTGTGGGTCTGTGCCTATAGAGGGAAAGAAAAGGTTTCAGATCCCTTGCAGCTGCTGTACTTAAAGGTGGTTGTGAGCCACCCAGTGTGGGCACTAAGAATCAAACTCTGGTGCTTTGCACAAGGAGCAAGCACTCTTCATTACTGGGCCATCTCTCCATCTCTCTAATTTATTTTTCCAGCACCTTGTGCTTGCTAGGCAAGTACTCTATCACCAAGCTAAACCTCCAACTGAAGTGGTTTTTTTAAATATGTAGAAGTAAAATATCATATACTTTTAAAATCTATCCAAAATAACTTATTCAAAACATGCTACGTAGGTGAGATTAAAAACAAATAAACAAACTTAGCTTTTTTGGGGAATGTCTTTAAATAATTCTGATTCATTTACTCTAGCTTTATTCTTGCTTTATTCCAATTTTAATATGTTTAATGTATTATAAACAGTATTTTCATCATAGCAAGATAAAACTTTGCCTCGTTTTCAATCCTACGGTTCTTTTATTCCTACCTTGCACTTTTTCCATAGGAATCATCACTGCAAACCTATCAGGATGGCTTTGCATGTGGATCTCTGAGCAAAGATTGGTCAGCTCTAAATAGGAAAATGTTACTATTTTTGGTGTGGAAATAAATTCAATTGTGAGGGTTTTGTTGTTGTTGTTGTTGTTGTTTTGTTTCATTTTGTTTGAGCAAAAACTTTTCATTACTAGTAAATAAGATATAGATGATGATACCTCGTTCTCCCATGTCATGATTGTGTACTCTGGGCCCTTTGCATGGTGGTCCTTTTCAAAAGTCACTTTGAAGGAAGTCGTTGACATCTTTCAATATTTCTGGCAGCTGAACTGAAACATCTTCCATCTGGGAAATAACTAGGGTGTTTGAACAACTTCTAAAACCCTTTGAAATGGTGAGATCTAAAACTTTCCAGTGCTTAACTTAGCACCATGAAGATGAAAATAGAAACGGATGAAGAGGTGAAGAAAAAAACTGCACCTTCAGACACAAGGCAGGTGAAAGAGATGAGAAAAAGAAAGAAATTGCATTTCCAAATTTTCAAATGGAAACTTGCTAGCACAGTAACGATGACTTTAGCTCCAGGAGAGAGGTGTCAATCAGAAGCAAGCATAGCTAGATTTCTGATGTAATACTAATTTTCTTCCCCTGACTTTCAGTTAACTTTTTCTGGCAAAAGATTGATTTTTAAAAACTTTATTATGATTATTAAATATTTTCTGACAGTTAAATAATAACAGTACTGCCCTACAGGCATTATAGTAGGACTTCATAATATACTAAGGGTTCATGTGACAACAAATGTATCCTGAGATCAATGAAACAATATAATAAATTCTATAAACCAGCCTCTGAGCCCTCATTTTTGGGCAGCACTCTATGATACCTTTTTCTTCAAATACATCTTGTCTGTCTCGTAGCAAATTGTCAATGTTCACACATTTATTTAAACATGAGTTTGATACTAAATTGGAAAAATATACTACTCAGAGTTTTCCTTATAAGGTAAATGGGAATTTCTTTTGGTTTCAGGAATTCTAAACTGATTTTAACCTACAACCTTGTAGCTCAAATTCTCAAGTTAATGCCTTTATCTCCTCTCCTTGTTTTAGAACTCTTTACCCTATCAATTTTAATTAATGATTGCATTAACAAAAGCATAATTCTTATTTGAATTAAATTTCAAATTAGGCTATCAACTGAATGTTACATCCTCTGACAGACGGACCAAGGGTTGTCCATCCTTAAATTGTCATCCCCCTCCCATGATGAGCACTGAGAATTCAACATAGAGGGCATCAACAAATAGGTACTATCTCCATCTCCGTCTCCGTCTCCGTCTCCATCTCTATCTCTCTATACCTTCTTAGTTCATGTGAATTTTCACATTAAAGCCAGGCTTTGGTGCATTAACTCTGGCAACACACTACCATAGTTTTGACCCTATCTCCTTCTCTCAAAGACCAAAGTCTCAGTAATATGATTGCTATGGTATGAATCTATACCCAATAGACCTTAGAGTCCATCAGATAAACACATTTAATGAAGTAGCAGGATATAAAATTAGCACAGAAAAATCAGTAACTTTACTATATACAAATAAAGCACACGCACAAGGATACAATGTAATTTACAATAGCCCAAAACAAAACCAAACCAACCAACCAACCAAACAATCAAATAAACAAACAAAACACAAAACAAAACTTCAAACCAAAAAAAATCATACCAAGAATAAATCTAACCATGAAAATGAAAAATTTATACAATGAAAACTTTAAGACATATAAAAAACATTGAAGAAGATACCAGAATATGGAAAGACCTCACATACCCATGGTTTGATAGGATTAGTGTGATGAAAATTGTCATCCTGTTCTAAGGAGCTTACATGTCAATGGATTCCACATTAAAATTTCAAAATAATTCACATAAACTGAAAAAAAATAATCATAAACTTCACATGGAAACGCAAAATACCCAGAATAGCAAAAACAATCCAAAATAATAGAAAAACTGCTGGAGTTATCACTGTCATAGATTCCAAATTTTAATACAAAGCTCTAAATACAAATTCAGCATAGTATTTGCATTTAAAATAGAGTCATTTAAAAATGGAATTGAATTGAGGATTCACATATAAATGCAAACTTCTACAACCACCTGGTTTGGCAAAGATCATAAAACACATTTGAGAAAAGACATTATATTCAATGATGATAATTGTCAAACTGGATAACCGCATACAGAAGTATTAAACCTGAACCTTTTGCCAACCATGAACAAAGATCAACTACAAATGAATGAATGATTTCCACAAAACCAGACAGTGGAGAAAGTATGAAATATACTTGAAGATACTAGCACAGGAAAGAACTTCCTGATGAAACCCCAATAGCATAGATATTAAAACCAGCAATTACTAAGCAGGTCCTCAGAAAACTAAAACTATTCTGTACACACAACAAAGGCCACCATTACTTAAGTGCAGAGAAATTCCACAGAATAGAAAAAAATTCTTATCACCTATATATCTGAGAGAGGGTTAGTGTCTAGAATATAGAAAGAAAAAAATACCTAAACATAATGAAAACAAACAACCCACTTAAAAATGGGGCATGAGCAAGTGGAGGGGTGACCAAGATTGGGGAACACCAATTGGGATGTAAAGTGAATAGATAAAAAATATTTGAAAATGTGCCAAGAAACTAAAATGAAAATTCTCAAAATATAAAACACAAAGGTTTGAGAAAGCGTTAAGGAACTCTTCTCTATACTTAGCCATTACTGTAAGTTCAAACTACTTTGAAATTATAACTCCCTCCATTGAGAAAGAATAACATAAAAAGAGACAATTGATAACAGAGCTGGTGAGGACACAGGGGAGGTGGGCAGTTATTTGTGGCTGGCGAATGCAAGCTTATGCAACACCTATGGACATCATTGTACAAGTTTTTCAGAAGGCAGCAAATGGGTCTTCTGCAAGTCTAGTTTCCAAAGGACTTTATATCCCACTATAGAGACACTCATGCTCATTATGCTCTCTTTACAAAAGCCAGGAAATGAAAACGGCCTGCATGTCAATCAACAAATGAAAATGTAGTACATCTGGAATATTATTCAATTGTTAAAAAATGAAATCATAAAATTTGCAGGTGACTTGATAGAGCCAAGAACAATCATTCTGAGGTGATTGTTCACTCGCAAAAAGACAAACATCCCTTCTGTTGTGGATTGCTGTTTGTTATTTTCTGCTCTATTAAGAAGAGTGCCCCGATGAAGAGTAGATCACATACTCAGGTGATTCCAGGTAAAATCTTAATTGGTCAAATAAAGGCTAGAGCCTGTTGTGATTGGGCAGTGGAAGGAAAAGGCAGGGAGGAAAGTTTTAGAGAAGGGAGGAAGAAGAGACAGAAGAAGACGGAGGAAGAAGAGGTTGAAGATGGAGCAGACACGCATGGCCTGAAGGAGCTCCAAAGTAGCTAGGGATTTCATAGATGGGCAATCGAGTCTTATAGGGTATATTTGTCCAATTTAGGTGTGCAGCTTGTATTCATATTAACTAGTTGTGTGTTCTTTGCACAGGCATTTTAGGGTTGGAGATTTACCATTATAAATCTGGCTGGAATAATATAAGTCTCTAGTGTTTTCATTTCACAGGGCTAAGGGGAGTTGAGGGAGTGTTAGGTGGCTTTCTGCAGGCCAGCCACAGTGGGTGGATGGCCTGAGAAATGCAAGCTGAGGCTCCAGGCCTTTCAGGTTAAACTGGTTTGGTTAGCTTGCAAGCTAGCCAAGGAAAACAGGGCAAGATTTTCACCTAGAGATAGCCTTGAGGGTGAGCGAGATCTCTGATTTCAGATAGCCCGATTTAGCCTGGGTTTTATTTTAAAATACACACCTATCTTTCCTCTAGTTTGTGAAGTACCAGCTTTGAGTCTCCAAGTGTGTGTGTTTCACTTGGAAATTAGTAAGTTCAGAAAATTCAAAGGGAGTCATGGGGGCCTTTCAAGGGAGGAGTGACAGGAAACCAAAGCATAAAAGCTTGAAGGAGAATAATGGAATAGGAATGGTTAAATTGGGATAGGGAATAAGGGGGTCGGGTAGAAGTTATCCAGGGAGAGATAATACTAAAGATCTTTCAACAAGTCATGTGTACCTACCTACTAGTGTAGAAGCTACCTAAAAATGATATATAAAATAGAATTTATCCTGTGATGGACTGACAATGTCCCTATAGGTACCACAAACTAACAGTATATATAGGGCAGTGCCAAGAGTAGGTCACTTCTGTTGTAGTCACTGGTTGATGAGGTTTCTTGGACCCTCAGGTTATTGCCAAGGCTATTAGTTATCCTCTGGAATTTGACAGTAAGACCCTATTTTTGAAAGACATCACCTATTTAAATCACAGAACATGGAAGTATCAAGCCTGTACTGACCTGGGAACTTTGTTCCCATTGGCTAGTTTTCTTTCTGTTGGAAAGTGCTATGAATGCTTCCAGAAGATAAGAACGATCCTCAGTCTTATCCAGCTATGAACACTGTGAGCTACAGTGCTCACTGGTAGTAGTGGCATGAAAAACGTGGGGCAGCCAACCACTTTCTGATTGGATTTAAGTCCTGCTCCACAAGGTGAGACTCATATAGGGCACCAAAATTCTGTACCTAAACAGATCATAGACCCTAGAGGATAACCTATTATTATCATTCCACTAGGTCTGTGGTCATCAACCTTCCTAATACTGCAACCCATTTAACACCCAAAGGGATTATGAACCACAACTTGAGATGTCATATTATTAGGTGGCTATATTATCAAATTGTCTCCTAACAGTGTATTCCTATTTCCTTATTAGTGAATTTCCTAACTCTTAACAAAGAAGCTTCTTTGTGAAGAAGATAGTGATTAGCACAAAGACCCACAACTGTTTAAAGTGAAAAGAAAAGGACTGCAGAATACACAACCATAAGTGGGATATCTATATGGTACCCTCTCCTCCCATGGCTCAGTAGTCAGCAGACAAGAGGGTAGAAAAATTGTACAAGACATAGGTGTTGACCGAATATGACAGTCTACCAGTCACAATCAGACAGATGCATATATGAACCCACAGTGTTTGTGAGCACGTACACAAGGCCTGTGCAACTGAAGCTAGACCAAATCCCAACATGGAGAGAGGACACAGGCCTGAAGTCCCATCACAAGTTGGGAGTTATTGGTAACTGATCACTGCTGGAAGAGGGACAGTCAGTGTTCTTTTAACAGAATGATAAGTCAATAGCACTATTGGAAAACCTCACATCCAAGAGTATGTAGACAACACAAATTTTCTGTGATGTGTGTAGAAAATGAAATAAAAAATCGAGCACTAAGTTTGCTAGGTAGGTAAGAGGGGTTGTGAATCTGGAAAAAGAAGGGAGAACATTGTGGTGAAAGATATTAAAATTCTGAAAGAAATAATAAACAGAACACGCATAAAGAAGGTTAAAAAGGCGGGCGGTGGTGGTACATGTCTTTAATCCCAGCACTTGGGAGGCAGAGGCAGGCAGATTTCTGAGTTCGAGGCTGGCCTGGTCTACAGAGTGAGTTCCAGGACAGCTCAGGCTATACAGAGAAACCCTGTCTCGAAAAACCAAAAAAAAAAAAAAAAAAAAAAAAAAGGTAATATGACATGAGCAATTGGGATATTCATTAAGTAAACCCTAACTTGAATGGAATTTATAGTACAATAAGAGGAAATGGTCATTGTAATTATATTGATTAGAAATGAGCTACAACAGAAAAATTAAATAGCACTTAATTTTCAGAGGACACTACTTATATTTAGTTACTATTAAATAAGTCAAGTGAAATTAAGGACTAGAGAGTGCTTCAAAAGACAGATTAAAGGTTTTAATCAAAGAAGTCACCAAAAGGACTGAAAGCCACATGCAAAATACTCAAGTGAGGAGATCCTTGCTCAGTTTCTTTAAAGGGATACAGTAAAGTATTTTCCTAGTATTTTTGATTGTTTAAATAGAAGTATTTCAGAGTATAAACACAAAATCTGATTGGAAAAACAAAATAATATTGAGCAAATTGATAGGCCTACTCTGTTATTGAATAGTGACATTATTAAGTGGTTGGCTCATCCAAAATTAATATGTAAATTTACATTGGTTTCAGCCATAATCCTAAGGGTAAGAGAAGCCTTTATGAAAAACATTAATATTTGCTACCTGAAAAAAATCTAGGAAAATATTCAAAAGAAACAACAGAAAGAACTTGACTTTCCAGATATCAGAATAAACAAATTGTGAAAAATCATTGAGCACAAATTAATATGGCACTTAAGTAGAATCTGGTAAACAGATTGAAGGAATGTTTACGTTCTCCCCAAACAAGTCTCAGATTAAATAAAATTTGTTGTAATGATGTTTTTTAAATGAGAAAGTAAATTCGTTTTTAAAACGATTTCTTCTACTGTTGGCTAGCTACCTGGAGGAAGTGGTATCTATATTATCTTTTACCTAAAAGATACATTAAAATGCTAACATGAAAAATAAAACCCAAGACATTTGCAGGAATATCAAGAAAGGTATTTATACGGCCTGAGGTTTGGCAAGATATTATTAAGACCATAAGTCCTGAAGATGTATGAGAAAATTCAGATATAACGGGCTAAAACTTTCCACTAAAAAATATATTCAAATCAATAAAATTTTTTTAAATGTTTGTAATAGAATTGATAGTTATAGGCTTATGATAATGTCATAAGTTTAGGAAACATGGGCTGGAGAGATGGATCAGAGGTTAAAAGCACTGACTGCTCTTCCAGAGGTCCTGAGTTCAATTCCCATCAACCACATGGTGGCTTATACCATCTGTAATGGGATCCCATGTCCTCTTCTGGTGTGTTTGAAGACAGTGACAGTGTACTCACATACATAAAATAAATAAATAACTATTAAAAATAGCAAATATGAAATAAAAGGTTAAAAGACAATTTTAAATAATATAAATGTAAACATCAATAAGCATAAAATGACAATTACTTCACTATTTGCTACAAAAAATTAAGAATTGCCCGGCCCTTGGGGATTCGACAAAACCGTAGGGAAGGGTGCGAAAGAATGAAGGGACAAGTGACACAAGGAATGAGAGCAAGTCTGGGGTTCTGATCAAGCTCTGAAACTTTAATTTCGGGGGCAGGCTATAAAGACAGCAAAACGGGAAGTTTAGGAGAGGGTCATTGCTTAGGGCTATCCCACTGTTGAGTCCTCATTGTCTCAGACCAGCCCACAGTCATATCCTTATTGACCTAGACCATCCCATTGTCGAAACCGGCTCCCAGGAAATGGCAGACATTCTTTAAGTTCCTGGGACCTGAGATCCGTGAATGTCCTTTCTTAACCTTGTACTGTCTAGTCGTTCAAGAACAGCAGGTAATTTCTTGAGGTTCTCTTAGGACAGCAGGTAGTTTCCTGGGTTTGGCTCCTGGCAAAGAATAAACTGTATCATAGAAATCTGTTCAAATTAAAGTTGTATATATATGTTTTTTTTTCTTTTGATTGCAGTAGTGCTCATGGTTACCTTACATAGGGAAGGTTAAATACAGGTTTTTTATGTATCAGAGAATAAAAAGCAGCTACTGTGACATAAGTTTTCAAATTCAAATTGCATTTGAATTGAAATATAAAGCATTTTTGTAATAAGAAAAAAAATGTGATAAGGTAAATGTCACCCCAACTTTGTAAGATGAATTTGTTTTAATTATATACAAAGGATTTTATTATACATAAATGATTCTATGAATTACAAAGGCTCTGTGTCAGATGCTATGCAGGAGGTACTGTAGTCGACAAGCGAGCTTCTTAGAGAGGGTCCACCGTTTGGCACAGATGCGATGGAGGAACCTCAGAGAGGCACAGGGAGGGTAGAGTGGCAGTGGTTGTCTCTGGAATGCTTCTTGCTGCTGCTATGTCTTCCCATATTTGTCTCTGCTACATTTCTCCTGTATCTAGCATGGTGTGAATGGACATAGGGAGGCCCTCACTGCCTGTAGTCTGGTATGGTTGGTTCATGGGAGACAGCTCACTAGATTCGGCAGTTTTCCTGCAGAACCATATAAAAATGAGCTTGTATAGAATAAAACTGTTTATATGATTGAATGAATTTTACAGAATTTCTTATTTGATTTAGTTAGTTAATTTGATTTAATTCTGATTTAGGAAATTAGGGTAGTCGATAAAGAAGATTCAGGAGATGGTATAGGTTGTTTTACCAGGAAGATGTAACAAAGACAGAACTAAGAGTAGAATGTGCCCCCCTTTGTAGAGTAGAGAGATCTGTACATGTTAGGAAAGGAGCACAGTGAGTTCTCATGCATTACAGGCACAGAGTTGTGCTTGTGGAGAGGAAAACAGGTTGGAGACAGGTTAATGACCAAAGAAAACATTCATTCTAGAGGGTCCCTCACCTCCTATCTCCGGAGGTTATCTGTTTCCATTCTTTCTGATGGCCCTCAGGGCTTCAGTCCCATTCCCCTGTCTAATACCTTATCATATTCCCCATTTCCCCTCCCTGTCCTCTCTCTCACCCAGATCCCTTCCTCTCTCTGATCCCCCCTTCCATCCCATGATTACTTTCTTCTCTCCCCCAAGGGTGGATCGAAGCATCCTTACTTTGGCTTGTTAACCTTCTTGAGTTCTCTGGATCTTATCTGTGCTTTTGTGGCTAATATGAACTAATTGGTAAGTACATAACCATGCATGTCCTTTTGAGTCTGAGTTACTTCACTCAGGATGATATTTTCTAGTTCCTTCCATTTGCCTGAAAAATTTATGCTATCCTTGTTCTTAATAGCTGAGTAGTATTCCATTGTGTAAATGAACCACATTTTCTTATCCATTTTTCCATTGTGTGACATCTGGGTTGCTTCCAGCTTCTGGCTATCAAAAATAAGGCCACTATGGACATAGTGGAGCAAGTGCCCCTGTGGCATGCTGGGTCATCTTTGGTTATATGCCCAAGGATGGTATAGCTGGGTCTTCAGATATATCTATTTCTAATTTTCTGAGGAACCTCCAGATTGATTTCCAGAGAGGTTGTGCCAGTTTGCAATCCCACCAGGAATGGAGGAGTGTTTCTCTTTCTCCACATCCTCACCAACCTGTGTTGTCACCTGAGTTTTTGATCTTAGCCATTCTGACTGGTGTAAGGTGGAATGTCAGGGTCTTTTGATTGTTTTGGAGAATATGTTTTTGTGGTGGTTGTTTTATGGAGAATCTGTAACTTGTGACTATGAGATAATCTTTTTTTTTTCATAAAGTATTTTTTCTTAGGTGGGATAAAAAGGATAAGAGAAAAAAATTTTAAAAAGAGAGGATTTGAGCTTGCTTTAATGATAAGATGCATGCGTGTGTGCATGTGTGTGTGTGCTCTGTTTCACCTTTCCTACAGAATTAAGTTTTGCTTCCTCAGAGGAAAACTTGCCATGTGATTATCTGCAGACTCCACATGTCCTCTTCAGTACCTGACCTGTTAGACTCCTGCAGCTCTGAGATTTTCTATTTGCAAACAAATTTAGCTTGCTTCAGTTTTGAAGATACAGAAGAAGATGTGAATCTCATGGACCAGAATGTAAAATCCAAATTACTTAGAAAGCTGGAAAAGCAGGAATATATTTGTGATAGTCTCCTGCATGCTACAAGGGTGATGTGGAAGGTCACATGACAACTGTACAAGCAGAAGCTTACATTTATTGGCTGGAGACCAAGAGGTCAGGAGCCCTTCCATTGTGGACTGAGCAAGAAACATTATAGAATGTTCCTCCAGAGAGCACGGGTTTACTGGATAGGTAGTCATGTGGTGACCTCCTTGACCTGCTGTCTTAATTACTGTTCTGTTGCTGTGATAAAACGCAATGATCGGAAGCAGCTATGGTAAAAAGAGTTTTTCTTGGTGTGGTGGTTTGAATATGTTTGGCCCAGTGAGTGATTGACACTATCAGGAGGTGTGATCTTATTGGAGGAAGTGTGTCACTGTGGGGGTGGGCTTTGAGAGACCCTCCTAGCTGCATGGAAATCAATCTTCCCCTATTTGCCTTCAGAACAAGATGTAGGAGCTCAGTTCCTCCAGCACCTTGTCAGCCTAGATGCTACCACGCTGATAACTGAACCTCTGACCTGTAAGTAAGTCCCAATTAAGATGATTAAGGTGATTAGAGAAACTGCATACATGTCTGATAAGCCTTGCTATCCAGCTCATTCTTCATGTATCTGAATGGACACGGGAGGATCATGTGTGATGCACATGAACATGGATAAAAATATGAAAGAAAATGTATAAAAAATTAAAAAGACTGCATCTGAGAAACACAAAGATTATCACATATAGGTGATATATATGTGTATCTGCATTTATTCATAGTGATATATGAGGTATATATGTACGTATCTGCATTTATTTACTGTGGTATCTTCAATAAAGGGTAAGTTACAAATCCTCCAACATTTCTATAGTGATTTCTGTAGGGCTTGCTATGTGTTTCCCATAATTAAAAATTGTACAGTCCCATCTGTATTCATGAAGCTGCCTGCAATTGACATTAGATTGCAAAGAAAACATTTGTTTTCACCAATGAAAGTCTGTGGGTGTATTACCGCCCTTAAGGGTAGATACCATGCTCAGCAGTAGATGACCAACACAGAACAAGCTCAGTGGTATTTCTGTAGACTTCCTCTCTCCTATTGCTTTGTTTGATTGTTGTTTTCATTCTCTTACTGACCTTTTACTTGTATTTATGTTTCTCAAATTTGTGTTTTTATGGATTTATTTATTTGTTTTTCTAATTGCTCTTCATAGATTTTTCCCACTTCTCTTGTTTGTTTATTTAAGCATTTGCTAATAACAGCATGCACTTTGATATTCATTTTTTTTTACTTCGCCTTATATTACAACACTGTTTTATGAACTTTAACAACTGGTCTAACTTTGCCCACTGCAATTCTTTCATGGATCTTTGTATCTGTTTGATGTGGCTCCATTATTGTGATTATTCTGTTATTTTTTTTTCTTTTTAGCAGGAGAGAGTATATTTTTTTTTCCTTTCTGGAATGATGAAATTCTTCAGAGTCCTTTTGTACATTCCTGGGCAAGGCCTAGAAAGATCTATTTTCCCCATGACGCCCTCATTTCTTTTAATTTGAAAGTACTAGAAACCAAAAATTATATTTGAAAGAGGAGGGTATTTTTTTTTCTGTAGCCAAAAAGAAATGAGATGTTCTTTTGGGTTAAGCTTGTGTCATGTGTTGCTCACCACAGAGAACAGGCTGACTCTGTTTGAATTGCATGGTGAAGGGATATGGAAGGAATGGATTTTCAAATGGATGGTAGTGCAAAAAGAAAAAAAACTGTGCTCTATGGCCAACAAAATGATAATTTTTCATCACAATTGCTGCTATTTCTATGAATTCAGAAATCCTAAAGCTGACTACGACTTACTGCAAAGTTTTCAAAGAAAAGAAAAAAAGCTACTTGTATAAATATATGTAACAATAAATGCTTGGTCTGTATTGGTAGCAAATGAATACTAGTATCTTTGAAAATTGAATTGTACTTTGCAACATATTTGCACGTGAGCGTTTTCTGCTTTGAAACTATACACGTGCAGCGTGTATTCATTGTCAGATTGCATTCTGGTTTTGCTTTTAAAATGATTTCACTTTTGCATAAATGGAACATTTATCCTGGGAGGAGATTACATTTGTTGTCCTTTGTAATTGTCGCTTCATTTTGACTGTCTTTGCTGTTTTCCTCTTTCAGGAGCACAGTCAAAGCAAAAAGCAGTTTCCTGCTTATTCATCAAAATGCTCAGACACTTGGCTTTTTCCCCCTACGTTAAGAAAGCATGTAAAAATATACCAAAAAAAAAGCCCAATAGGATAAAAATATACCTTAACTCAAACAGCCATTGTGATCTAAGGTGTGTATGTTCTCTCCCCCAACATTCCTCTCTCTGTCTCTGTCTCTGTCTCTGTCTCTCTCCTTTTCTAATTTTTTAAAAATGACATTTATTTGCCGTGTGTGTATGTTCCAGCTATTAGGTATATGTAGAGGTCAGAAGACAACTTGAAGGAATTGGTTCTCTCCTTCTGCTATGTGGGTATTCTGTTAGAAAGGTTTTCCCATCCCATGTAAATTAAAGCAGCCTCTACAAAGAGCAGTTCCAGAACATAACAAAGCAGCTTTCAAATGAAGTCTTTGCAAAGACATAGCGCTTCTAGGAGAGCAGCAGTCATCACAAACTTCCTTCTTCTACTAAAGTCTGTGAGCTTTACCTTTATCATGTTGATATTTTTAAATTAAGTTGTTCTTTAAAACATTCTTATCCACTGTAGGCATCAAATGGCTTACTCAGTTAATGCTTAATTTCTTTTCATTTGAATTTTCAAAACATTAAAGATCATGTCTATATAAAACATACTTAGGTAACGTATCATGGGTGAGTTTAAAATTTGAAATCTATTACATGGAAGTAAATGAATTAGCAACTGAGTTACTACTTTGGCCATTTTGAGGCTTGACATAATGGATGTGTGTGTGTGTGTGTGTGTGTGTGTGTGTGCACATGTGTAAAATACTTTTCCTTTTTCACACCTTTTGATGAGCATCTCTGACTTCTCTACCACACACAGTTAATACTGATTGAACTTTGTATATCAGGGCTCTGTTAAACCATTTCTTATGTTCAAGGCCAAGTCTAAAAGAATTTATGCCTTACCAAATAATAATTCCTATATATTAAGCTCTTTTAAAATATTAAATTTGGGCTCATCATAGTCAATATTTTAAGCAAATTTTATTTACATTACTTATTGGAAATATTTGGTATACTGGAAATGATGGTAAGAATCTTTACATATTTTACTTTTCATTTTTTCTGTTACTCTTTATATCAGGTTAAACAGATCTTAAAAGTTATTATAAGGGAACAGGAAGCAGTAGTTCAAGAAGTTTAACTTAACTAAGACAATGAGGAAGAACTTGAATACAAATCTGAAGCAGAGGAAACATAGCATTCAAAGACAACAGACTTCATAGCAGACAAAATAAAGCTCCAAGGGACCGTCTTCCATGGGTCTCATGTTTCTATTTATCCTTCTGGGCATCAGCAGTGCATGACTCTGCCACCCCTCACTCAGGACTCTTTTCAGGGTTCAGTTTACAGTTAGCCACCTTGATAGATGAGGTCAGATGTAAGTCAATGGATCCCCCATTTTCAGAATCCCTCTTCTGTATTTTTGCCTCTTTGCATCTAATGAGCACTCAAAAATGTTTGATGTGAGCACAGGACAGTGACTCTTGAACTGTTGAGATATCATTGTGATCTTTATCCAAGTTTAATAGAAACAGCTTTTATTTCTTATCGCTCTATGCTCTGAATAGGTCCCTCATGCTCCAGTGATTCATAGCTAATAACAACACTGTGAGGCAGGTTGACATTATCCTCAGTTTATAAATGTGGAGACAGGCCTAGAGACACTAGTGTCGCTGGCGATAGGAAGTGACGGAAATGAATTCCAACATTCAGGTTCTTAATCACTCCCCTAGCAAGTCACATTTAAAAAAAAAATTAAATAAATGGCAGCTTTAATATGTTTACCAACCAGAGTTCATCAAGGAATGTAAAACAAAAAAAGAATCTGAAAGATGGTCTTAATGATGCCTATATACATACACTATATAAACCAAAAGTTCCTATCACAGTAATAAGACACATGATTGGACAAATTAATCAATTCTCTCCTGCCCCCCTCCTTCCTGTCCTCTGTTTCTCTTTCCCTCTTTCATCTCCTCCCTGCCCTTCCTCCCTGCCCCCTTCCCTCAGAGGAAGCTCATTAGCTCTTAATTACATTCTCTAGCCCAAATATTACCTATTAAACTTTATGTTAGGGTCATAGGTAGCTCATAATATTTTATGGATGTGAGTTTACCTCAGTAAAAATCAATGGTATAATTTGATACGACTGAGACTATTCCAAGTCTATGTGTAGGAAGCCACTGTCAAAACAGATGTCCTCACAAACGAATTAAAAGATTGCTAGAAAGGGTGTAATAAGGGTGAGCACCCTCGTTGTTCATTCCTAAAGGTCTAGGGAGTATTTGGCAGCTCCTCAATAGTGGTTCCTAGAACTTTCCCCACTTCCTCTAGAAATAGGGACAAGTATCTCCCCTTTTCTTAAGTCTGCCCTGCTCTCAGAAACATTTGGGGTTCTCTACACATTGAGAACCGACATTTGGCATGTGATAAACAAGAGTAAAGGAAAGCAATGAAGAAAAACGAAGCCGTAAAGAATGGCGTTAAAGCACACAAGCAAGTAAACAAACAAACGAAGGAAAACAAAAACACCCAAACAAGTAGCTTGTGTAAATGTAATAAAAGTCCCTGGTTCCTGGCTTATAGCCTGCTCTCCAAGCTTCGTGGGGCGTCTGGGGTAGTTAGGCAACGCGTTGCCGTAGTAACTGCAGACGCGCAGAGGGCTTGACCCAGGCCTTCTGGGGCTGAGCTGGTCTGGGGTGAGGGGTCCCGGAATCTCGCGAGAGTCTCGACGCCAGTCCGAGGGGCACCGAGAGGCTCAGTTGCAAGCATGGCTATTCCACCTGGGGTCCCGCCGCTGCGGATGCTGGAGGCGCTGGGCATTGGCTTGTCACCTACTGGCGAAGTGACAGAGGCGGTGACCGCCGAGGGCGCCTACTACCTGGAGCGTATCCTTCTGGTGGCCCCCCGGGCGGGCCGGTGACTGACGAGGCCTGCGCAGGGGCTTCCTGTCGGGGCGCCTGTGGACCCCATCTGATGGGGTGTCCAGGTGGAGTCCTTGCCAGCCCAGCTCTGTCCCAGCAGTCCGCCAAAGCCATTTTAGGAACGTAGGCTCATCTGTGGTTAGTCATGAGCAGAGTAGCGAAGCCTTCCATGTAATTTACTCTCTGACCTGTAGGCTTGAGGCTGTTGACATGAAGTGGCTCAAGGAATTTTCCAACTCTCTAATGAATGGTACACACACACACACACACACACACACACACACACACACACAGATACACACACACAAATCCTCAGCATACTTTCATAATAACTTCCATCAGATGTTGACATATTAAGGGAGATATCTGTATGTATCTCTGGGCTTTAGACAATGGAAGCCCAGACTGCACCCTAATGGTCTTGTACCAGGTCCAATTATGTCCTAAATAATGGTAATTTCTCTCCACAGGGATGCCTACCTTTCTGTAGTTTCAGTTTTGGTTATTTAGTGGTAGCACTGATAATACCCCGTCGCCCCACCCCCCACATTGGACTAATAAATGTTTGTAGAATGAGCTGGCAAATGCTTGGAAAAAAGCAACAGATCATGATGAGCAACTATGAATGAGGTACCAGAAAAAATGAGTAATTATATATGTATAATTAGGTTCACTAATTTTTTTGTAAGGCCTTTCTTAGCCTTTCCTTCTCTAGGTCAGTAAATTAGTTCTTCTGAATTAATATTCAGTGTTTGTAAGTAAGAGCCACATAATAATTTTTTTCTTCCAGTAGATGAAAGAAAGAAGGCTATCTATAAAGATGTCAAAGACACTAAACATCTCCCATTATTATTACTATTACCATTATTATTATTATTAGTGGAATAGTTACAATCCCTTGTTTCTTAATTCAAGATCTCATGCATCCAGCAGTAATCCATTTTGGGAACTTTGGCAAGCTCAGTTAAGCAGAAAATATATTGTATTACATTGGATAAAAATGATTTTTTATAGGAGTTAAGACTTGAAATCAATTTGAAAACTAATGTGGGTTGCCTTAGTGTCATAATTGAGTCTTTATAATCTGTTTCAAAATGTTGGCTGTAAAGTTAAAAATATTCATGTTATTCTGTCTAATCACATGCACCAAATATAAGGATCTCCAGTGTCCTTTCTAGTGAATTCCAACAAAACATTTGTAAAGTTTTTTTCATGAAATTAATTTCTCTAGACATAGTTTAGTTATTAACATGAGACTAATTGATAACATTTTGAAGATGTTTCTTTAAAATAAACATAGGATTCTTACATAATGAAACTTGAAACAAGAAAATCAGATTTATGGAAATTTCCAGAAGAGCACTGAATTAAAAGTGCAGCATATTTCAGTATACACACCCATTTTTAAAAATTTAACATCTTTTCATGTAATATCTTTTGATCATGTTATTCCGTCCTTCCAACTTCTCCCTGATCCTGCCCTTCTGACTCCCCATCCAACTTTATGGTTCCCCAAAACAGAAACAAAAAGAAAAAAGATAACCGACTAAAAAGTAAAACACAGCACCCCCATAAAAAGAAAACTAAACAAAAGTGAAGTCAAAACTGAAGGGACTGGTATTGGCAAAGATACCCCAAGACCAGGTTCTCAGTGCAAAAGAGATTTATTTGCCCCAGTGGGACAAAGGGTAGAGAATAAGAGACAAAGACAGGAGACAGAGGACAAGGGAGAGGGAGAAAGGTATTCATCCCTGGGAGAGGAGGAGTACAAAGGACTGCCTCTGGATAGAGAGGAGACAAATTTGGCCCACAGGCAGTTTAGAAGGGTTTAAGGGGAAACCCTGTGTTAGGATGAGGTGTTTAATTTTGATTTGGCATGTTGACAGGTGAGCCAAAGAGGGTATTTGGTTGCTGGACTTCAAGTACTTTGATGGGCCTTGGTAGTCAGCCTCAGGAGGAGGAAGTGGCCAAATAAAGGATACACCTTGCTGGCCAGCTTCTGGAATGTAATCTAACAGTTTGTAGCAAGGGAATGGAGAAGGGTAAGACCTGCCAGAGCCTATTGGCCATGCTCCAGCTTGCTAGAGTCCTCAAAAACAGATTGGTAAAAGATCAGTAAGACAGAAATTCTAAATAACAATAAAAACACAATGAAACAAAATGTCCACAAAAATACCTTTGAGTTAATTTTGTGATTTACAACTACTCAGGGGCATTAGGCCTGATCTAGGATGTAGAATGTTGTGTCACCCAATGGCACAATTGGAGCAAACTGACTTTCTTTTTGCTAAGTGGTGTCAATGTAGGTATCTTCTTAGTTAGGGCTGGGACCCTCTGTCTACTGCCCCTTCCCATGCTGGGACCCTCGCCCCATCTGGCTTCAACCTGTGTAGGTCTTTGGCCCCAGTCTTTGTGAGTCCATATGTTACACACAGATCTTACCAAAATACTTTAAATCACAAATGTAATTTGCAAATGTAAGCAAATCTAAGTTTCAAGAATTTATTATCAAGTTCGTTAATTATCTGGTGTTTACGCTTTTCTTTCATCTCTTCATGGTTGACTGATTACTATTTCATGTTTCAACCAAAGGATAGCCAGGGGAGAGCAAAGTCAAACAATTAACCAGTGGATTTTGCTATATTCGGTGTTCAGGGAAGAGGTTTAGTCATGGGAGAGGCTTTAACTCTTAGTCAAAATGAAGTTTCAGGATTAATTGCGAATGCCAATTATCCTTGTATCCCTGGACTCTCTTCACGTGCATAATTAGGAACTGACAGTATGTTATTTGACATTGTTTTGTAAGGCAATTATGATAGTTGTCGAAGTGAGACTTTCTTGGGTTTAAAGTCTATAGTCCTAGGGCTATTTCAGTACCTAATAAAAATTATAGTATGCATAAGTGAATCAGAACTTTAGTGTCCTTTACCTAGCATATATACATGTAATCACTTCTAATTTAGTGCATTTTGCCCTAGATTTCCCTTAGAGATTATATCATACTCCTGGTACTAGATAATGACCTGCCAGTATTGGAAAAGGCCTCTGGAAGAGGTTCACTTGAGTTCTTTAGGAAACCATCTTCTACCCTTATACAGGTACACAACAGGGAACATGTATAGAGTAATGTGGCTCAAGCCAGACACAAAAGCAGGACTCACCATTAGTGTCAGGGTTTCAGTTGTTGTGCTGAGTAGTTTTATGTCAACTTGACAGGAGCTAAAGTCATCTGAGAGGAGGGAACCACAATTAAGAAAAAGCTTCCATAAGATTAAGTTGTAGTCGGGCTGGAGAGATGGCTCAGTGGTTAAGAGCACTGACTGCTCTTCCAGAGGTCCTGAGTTCAAATCCCAGCAACCACATGGTGGCTCACAACCATCCGTAATGAGATTGGATGCCCTCTTCTGGTGTGTCTGAAGACAGCTACAGTATACTCATCAATAAAATAAATAAATAAATATTAAAAAAAAAAAAAAGACCTGCTTTAAAAAAAAAAAAAAAAAAAAGATTAAGTTGTAGTCAAGCCTGTAGGGCAGTTTCTTGGCTGGTAGTTGATAGAAGACAGCCTACCCCATTGTGGGTGGGTCATCTCTGGGCTAGTGTTTTTGAGTTCTATTACAAAGCAGGCTGAGCAAGCAGGAGGGAGCAAGCCAGCAAGCAGCAATCCTCTGTGGCCTCTGTACCATCTCCTGCCTCCTGGTTCCTGCCCTGTTTGAGTCCCTATCCTGACTTCCTTTGATGCTGAACACTGTCGAAGTGTAAGGCAAATAAACCCTTTCTCCCTGAACTTGCTTTTGATCATGGTGTTTCATCATGGCGATAGAAACCCTAAGACAGTTGTTAACTTGGTATACATGGAAAAAGGAACCTCAGCTGCAGATTGTCTAGATCAGTTGACCTGTGGCCTTGTCTAAAGAACACTTTCTTTCTCTCCCTCTCTTTCCTTCTCTCTCTCTCTCTTTCTCTCTCTCTCTTTCTTTCTCCCTCTCTTTTCTTCCTTTCTTTTCCTTCCTTCCTTTCTCTTACTCCACCATGCTCCTTCCCCCTCCCTTCCTCCTTCTCTCTCTTTTCCTTCCTTCCTTCCTTCCTTCCTTCCTTCCTTCCTTCCTTCCTTCCTTCCTTCCTTCCTTCCTTTGTTTCTTTCTTCTCCCTTTGTTTTCTTTTGAGACAGTTTTGAGACAGGGTTTCCCTGTGGATGTCTGGCTGTTCTGGAACTTACTCTATAGACCAGGCTGATCTCAAACTTACTGTGATCTGCCTGCCTCTGCCTCCTAAGTGCTGGCAGGGCACTGCTTGATTGCTAATTGATGCAGGCAGGCCCAGACCACTATGGTTCCTGCCATCTCTAGGCCTGTGTGGTTAGGCTGTGTAAGAAAGGTGGCTAAGCAAACCAGAAAACGGAGTCTATAAGCAGTGCTCCTCCATAGTTTCTGCTTCATGCCCCTGGTTTTCTTTTCTGCCTTCAAATAAAAACCTTTCCTTCTCCAACTGCAAGGTCAGTGCTCTGTCACAGTAACAAAGAAGCAAATTGGAATGATATGGAAAATGCTTCTGTTAAAATGGGCCTCAGGGGTTTTGTTAAGGCTTAGGGAAGGTGTTCAGGAGAAAGATCTCATGGCTATGACAGTCCTTCTTGGTACCTGTTGCTTGTTATCAGTGACTCTTATTTCTCTTGTGAAGGGCTTCACTATGTAATTGCTTCTGTGTTTTAAACTTTTACAAGGTGAGCTGGTAGCAGGCATGACTTTGACTTGACTCTTATCTTTGCTGTCACCGCAGCATTTAGAGATCTAGTCAAGTGATGCATAAATTCCTCGTGGAACTTCTTGTTAGAAAAATACTTGCACTATTATAAGATATCCTGGGACAAATAGTCTACAAAACTTGCAAGAAGTCTGGTGGAGGTTGTTAGTGATACTTCTTAAAGTCATAGTTAGAAGATGTTTAGTTGTAGTATTGACTAGTGACTGCCTAGTAAGGTGTGGCTCTTCAGGAGTTCCCAATTTCAATTGTTAGAAGCAGGCTACGATGCATTTATATTAAAGGGACTAAAGGTTAATTGATTTTGATGTCACTTGTCAAAACCATTTCCAAGGAAGGAAAATGAAATACATACTTTAGAAAAGGAAGTATTATCTTTTTCTCTTTATTCCACTCTCCAACTGGTGTTTAACTATTTTGTCTTTCTGTGTATTTCGCCTGTAAGAATTTAGCATCTTAGGCTGTGTAGATGAGTCTGCTGGCTGCTTTGTGGTCCCCACTGTCTCAGGTGCAGTCTCTCATGGCTGAGGGCTGTGAAGGTTAGGCTTCGCAGCAGCAGCAGCTCTGGATACAGACCCAGTGTCTATAGCTGTCAAAGCAAGGATTCCAGAGCCACACGGCAACAAGGCTGAAGCGTTAGACAGGTATCCCACCTATGATAGCTGTTGTCTGTGCAGAGCTTCACTGCAGGAGTGAGTTTCACTGATAATATTTACTAAATAAAAGTCTTTATTGACTTCATTACTGTTTATTGTTTTGACATTTTGTTACTTTTAAAACAAAAACAAATGTTAATTGAGTAACTGAAAAGAAGTAGCTAATAAAATGGACTTACATCTTTCCTTCCTTTCCTTTATTTCTTCCTTTCTTTCTTTAAAAAAATTGTTTAAAAACAGATAACATCTGTTTCAGAGTTTATAAAATGATACATTTTGAAATTTTATAATATTGTAAAATATATTTGTGAAATACTTAGTAATTGCTAACTAATTTTTCCAATTATCAGAAGAATTGTGTCTACATACTAGAATTTATCCTATATATAGTCAAACAAAAAGATTTGATAGTGTTAAAGTATATTGTAGACAAACAGCCATGAAGCTAAACCCAGGATGCTCAGTATTACGTGTATTAATGTCATGAGCTGTTTAGAGAAAAAATCTGTTTTGTACTGTGTCCTGTCATCTACATTAACTTTAATGAATCACGTATGTAACTGTAAATGACAAGTTTAATGCAGTAAATCTGGGTGAGCACTGGGCTTCTTCATGGCTAACAGGGTCCCAAGATGCTACAGGTCTGGAGACTATAATTGGAGTAGCAAACTTTGAGACAAATATCCTGACTTCTAGCCATTATATTTTCAGATACTGTTGGACATGCTGGCACATGCCCACAATCCCAGCCCTCAGAGTTTCGAGCAAAGGAGGAGTGGAGCTCCAGGCTAGCTGTTCTAGGCTGTTTCAAAACCACCACCACTAACACAATTTTCAGATAGGAGAGTAGTGTATAGAGAGCTCCTGTCTTTGTGTCTCCTGGCTTACCAATTGGAGAGATCCATATACTACCACCCTGCATGAGAACTATATATTTTACGTGTTAACTGACAGTTCTCCCAGCTATGAGCAGATGTCTAATATCTTCCTAGCACCAGAGCGGCCAGGAGCTTTCCATAGCTTCGTGTACCAATGATAAGGTGCTGATAATTCAGAGGACTCATGAAGACTTGTTAGTAAAGACTGCCACAAGTAAGACAGTGAGAATGTGACACCAGGCATGCAAACCATTTGTCATCGCTTATGTATAGTTCTCCGTTTACTTTATTTAGGCTGGTACTCTTAACTGAGAGAAGATGACAATGATATTTGCTATTTATAGTACCCTTTCTGTTTGGGAGGTAACATGCTAATGAGGGAGGATCCCAACTATTTTTTTTTTAACTGCTTCTGTGAACATTGGCTCTGAGAAGATGGCGAATGTTACAAAGTGATTTCTGTCTACCATAGCTCTGGGAAGTTATGGAAAGCATAATTCGTGATGTTTTGTTCTCTCTAAAGATGCTGCTGGCTGTAATTGTTACCTATGAGTGTGTCAGTGGAAGAGTATTTCATGGGAAGGAGTTTGTTTACTGCTTTAAGCTGCAAATTGTTCATTGATTTCTGCCTGTGGCCCATTTGCAGAAGAACATACTTGTGACCCATTAAGGCTGTCATCCATCTCTGCTGTCAATCCAGCTCAAGTGTCTCTCTGAGGCATCTGGTCTTGAAGTTGTGTCTTCTGTGGTACTGTAATCGTGTCTGTGTTCCATGACACTGTCAGCACATGCATTATTATAAACAGTGACCTATCTTCTACTGGAATCCACAAAATCAGGAACTAGGGGAAATTTTGCCTGTTTAGATACTAGCCCTTGCTCCCTCTATGACTAAGTACCAGGGAGTGTTTTGTACTGTGACACTCCCAAGTCCCTAAATTCTTTTTGGAAACATGAATATGTGGCAGAATGAGGCTTTGCAGGGGTGAGAACCTAGAAGAGCAGGAGTTAGAGCTGAGGGCACCAGGAGGGGTGGGAAATGAGATTTGGATTTGGAGTTCAACGTTACCATTATTGTATTCTTTGAAGGAGTAGTGGTCAGATAGTAGGCAGGACTTTTGAACTGCTCAGAGCCAGCTTGGCATCATTAAAACAGTTTTACATCCAAATGCTCACTTATTTTTCCCCAGTGGAAAACAGTTCTGCATAGAAATCACGAAGAGCTTAATTTCCTGAGCGTTCCCTACACAGGACCTCCTGAGAGATTAGCAAACGAGAGAAAGTTGCTCAGTAAAAGCCAGAGCAGAGCTAGTTTTTCCCCTTTTAGACAGTTGTCCGTGACTTGCCCCTTTCCACTCTTGGCTAGATTGCTCTCCAGAGGAATGCTTTCCAAGCTTTTTCACAAGTGATGCTCCATCAGATTCTCCTTCATTTCATCTCTCAGGCTGTCCCAAGGGTCAGGGGGCGGGGTCAGTATCCAAACGTAGTTCAGTCTCCTTAGGAGGCTCTCCGAGGCTTTGGAAACAGAACACTTCCATGTGCTGCGCACTTATCTGTTTTCACTGGGTGGGTCATGAATTGGCATCTGACTAAAAACCTATCTTTACCCCATCACTAGAGAAGTTACTGTCAGGATTGTGGCTTCAAGTTTTAAGTCTGTGAGACTCTCAGGGTGCGCTGTACTGCTGTGTCTCTCATTCCTGTTTTCCTTCTTATACATTCACTGAGGTCTGTATTTCCAGGAACAAGCACATTTTTATGTCACCACAGAATCACTTAGTATTAGTTTGTGCATCTGGCCATGTGTTGCTAGCTATCCAGACAACAGATGGATACAAATATCCACGCCAAAGTGCAGCTGCTTTGTCACCAGTATTGTACCAGTGCATGTGAGATGAGTTCCTCTGGGAAGCTTTTCTGTACAGATCATGTTGTGTGCATACTTAAAGATATCTGTCAAAGAGTGTATCAGCTCCTCTTTTGGATGCTTTGCTCTGATTAGACCTTTCTTCTTATTAATCCTTGGCCTTGGTTAAATGAATGGTCAGCTCTATAGCCTCCAGCTGTTTTATACGTCTGTCTCCTTTGTGGTGCTCAAATTGAGCTATTGAAATGATTTTATTTAGCTGCTGGGAAGGTTCCCCTGAGAGTTGGAAAACAAACATGTGAGTTCATTACCCAGGATATTGAAAACAAAATTTTGTATTTATATTATCCAATATATTAATAAACCCCATATTCTTACTGTGCCAGTGTAGAAACAGTATATGACAGAGAATTTTTGGAATTTAACTCAAGAAACTTTGTCTCTGTCATTTATAGTCATGCAATCCCTAGGAAATCTTTTAAATTCAATTTCTTAATTTTCATCTTAGAGATGACTGGGACATTGAATCTCATAGAGACATTTTGAAAATAAACATTGCTATAGTCCATGAGAAACGCTTCAGTGGTTTATAAAGTGCTACTTTTCTTATAATCTGCTATTTTTTTATTGTGGGGAAGCAATAGGTTCTTCATGATTAAAATTTATTGTCTAGGATATTTGCTGGATAGGAGGATAGGAATTGAGTGTTATCTGACACTGCCAGTTTTCTGAGGACAAATCACATTTTCATCTCTGTATTACCATTTTAACAACTCGCTGTGGCATTAGTCCTCATAGGGGCAGCATGTGCTTATTTGTAGTTTTAAAGTATGTGCAGAGGATTTCGGAGTATTTATTTTGTTTAGAAATGTATGTATGTTTAGGAAGAATGACATTATTGTCTGGAGACTTGCTGACAAGACATGCTATTGAAGTCACCTTGGGGTAGCCACTTTTCAGAAGAGACTAATGTCCTTTGGCTGAGTAAAGGAAATTTTAAGTAAATAAAAATATAGCATAAAATGCAAATCTAGAGCCAGAGGGAAATTTACAATGGCTTGCTTGTTTTTGCCCCTTTATCTAAACATGCTTCTGACCTCCTCCATGTTCCTGGGTGGGCCCATCCTCCTGCTTGGCTCCATCCCGCTGCCTATCTGATGTCTCACCTTCTAGTTCCTGCCTCAGCCACAGGGCAATCAGCTTTAATTGACAGGTGTTGCATCCATACAATACACAAGAGATTTTCTCTATAGGTTCCCAGTCGATGGTGCTAAGGTAGTATGTCTTGTTGAAAGAAGAATGTCATTGGAGGTGAAGGTGTTTTATCCCAGCAACAGAAAAGCAACTAATACAATGTATTTGCTTCCTATAGTCATGTTTTAAAAATGGTTGATTTAGTTAGCATACAGAATAATTGGCTCCACTATGATATTTTACACATTTATACCTGCACTTTGATTCATCACCCTCTTAGTATCACCCTCTCTCATTCTGTCCTCCCATCTCCCATTGATCTTGGCCTGATACTATGTACTTTGACATCATGGACTTGAGGTGCATATATTGATAATACAGATCTAGATATCTCACATGAGAGAAAGCATGCAGCATGTGTCCTTCTGAGTCTCTTGTGCTTTTAATATGATGATCTTCAGTTCTGTTTTCCTGAAAATGACATGGTTTTTAATCTTTATAGCTCAACAGAATTCCATCGGGTATGTATATGTGTAATATTTACTTTATCAGTTTATGTTAATGGATGTCTAAGCCACTCCTGTGCTTTGGCCTTTGTGTACAGAGATGCTGTACAGGTATTTCCTTGTTTGCTGACTTCAGTCCCTTTGGGTTTATATTCAGGAATGATAGCCTGGATCATGAGTTAGCTTTGATTTCCTGGCTTTCTCTTTCTTCCTTTCTTTCTTTTATAGCTCTTCATTTGGAGTAATGGGACTACTAAAATCTATGCTCTTTGAAAAAAATCAAGTATGTGACACATTATTGTCACATGGGCCCCATGCACTAGGCTTCCAGAACTTACTCACTTCATGATCAGAAATGTGTTCTCTTTAATCAACATCTATGTTTTTTCTCTACCCATAACCTGTGGTAACTATCTTCTACTTTGTTTTTCTTTTCCTTTAAAAAGAAACCTTTTATTGGTTGTTTGTGAGTTTCACATTGTGCACCCCAGTCCCACTCATCTCCCCTTCCCCTTGTACCTGTCCTCCACCCTTGCAACCTTCCTACTAGCAGAGAAAAAAACAATTTCATTGTGGAAGTTGTAGTGTGCCACAGTGTGTCCCACAGCCTACCCATTTGTCCCCACGTCTTTGCTTGCAAATGTTCATTGCAATAGCTCATTGGTCTGATAAGAGGACTCTGACCAGTTCTGCCACTCTCATGACCCTGGGGCTAGCTCTTTTGCTCGCCATAGAGGGCAAGGGATGAGGGAGAGGAGGAGGGCATTTCTCTCCCTCTCCCACATTGCTCCAAGGCAGACAAGTTGGTGGGCTAGCTCTCCCATGCTCATACACATGGCTGGCTCATGTGTGCCCTGCCAGCTCTACTGTGCTGCCTGGGTGAGGGGCAGGGCTAGCTCTCCTATCTGCCAATGATGGTGATGGCAAAAGGGAGAGGAGCAGATATCTTCCTTGACAATGCCACCACACAGCAGACAAGAGGCAGGGCCAGCTGTCCCACAGGTCTCCCCTCCAGCCAGCTGGCCCACAACCTTTACATCCAGGGTTAACTCTCACGTCAACTATGCTACCCAGGCAACATGCAGGGCCTGCTTTTCCAAGTGCTACAGTAGGCGAGGGGAAGAACCAACTCTCCCCCTCTCATGACTCAGCTTACCTGCAACTCCTGCTGTGTCAAATACTGCTGCTGGCTAAGGACTGAGTCAGCTTTCCTGTAGGGTCAACTATCCCATAATGTACAGGTGAGGAATGGAACCAGTTTTACACAGCTCTCAGACAACATATCTGCAGGCAGCAGCCCAGACCAGGGACATATGCCTGGCCTTTATGCCTGACCTTTGAAGTAACAGATCACTGCTGCTTCAGGGGTACCAACTGAGTTGTGGCCCACAGTGGCAGCATAGGCCAGGACCCACCATGGTCTCAGGTAGCATCACTGAGTACTCACATCAGTGTGTTCCTGACTAGCCTCAAGTCCCCAGTTCTGCCTCTCTTCATTGTGACCATATCTTTCTATTTTCTTTTTCTTTTCTATTTCTGCACCACTTACTTGCTCCTCTTAGTGGTGCCTGGGGTCTCCAAATACCTGAGATAATTTCAGGATTGGTCTCAGGAGTGCTATGCTTGGCTCATGTATTATGGCAGCAGGAAGCGGTCATCTAGGGCATTGTCTGCCCCCAGCCCCAGTCATGCAAGGTCCAGGACTTGCAATCTCAGGCTATCTCCCTGTCTGGGTCCCACAGCACTGGTTGTCTCACGCTTTCAGTGCATGTTAGGCTACTAATTATTCAGATGTTCACAGATCAGAATGCTGACATAGCTTCTCTCTTTCTGTCTCCTCAAGATGCACATGTGATACAACAGTGACACTTGCATTGTTTCTAGGGGCAGAGTACTTTCTGTTTGTTTAAGTTGAACAATTTGTAGTTTCCAGATGCAAGTGAGATCCCACATGTTTCTTTGTCTCTGATTTATTTTTGTTTGGGTTACTGTCTTCCAGGTTCAACTAGACTGCAATAATCAGTGTTTGCTTATTGTTCTTTTAAGCCATAAGTGATTGGAAATTTGTTATGCATCAATATAGAGTAAACACAGAGTTTGGACACTGAGTGCTAACCTAAGTATCAGAGTGGCCATGGAACTAAGATTACACATACATTCAGAGGACTTAAAATTGGTGAAGAAGAAGTAACTTAGTAATATGGCAGCCAGCATCTTGGTGCTCTGTAAGGAACTGCTGGCCAGGCATTATAGGAGGAGAAAGAAAATCCTACTGGGGATTATTTTGCAGCAAGAGATAACTAGCTGGAGTATTCATTCATGTCTCTCCTTGGAATATTTAATTTGGATCCATTGAAGTTATGAAATAGATTTCAGGCATACACAATCTGTGTATATTTGTTGCTTCATCTTTCAACTAGTTATTTTAAAGACTAATTACTTTCACCATGTTACTGGGAGAGACACTCATGCTTGACCACAGAATACTGACGGTTTGGCAAGTATCTGGTCCTTGAGGATTGGTCATAGGTGAGTTAGGATTAAGGATCTCATGTGAGTAACAGGAATAGAGAGATAGTGCAAAGCGATGGGTGATGACGGAACTGAGTGCTAAGAATGTACTTAGAGGCCTAGAATCCCATGTGAGGCAAGTGGCAAACACGTCTAGCATTTACTCAGCACAGAAAACCCTGCAGACCATGTTGAGGTGGCAGCATCACAGAGCCTAAAATCTAGGGCTGATTCTCAACCTTGATCCAAGGTCTTGAAAGGTGTATCTTTGATATTTGACTTGTAAAATGGAGAGAATAACTCCAGCTCATTACAGTATGAGGTGTTATTGTCTTAGTACATGGGAAATAGGTAGGTCCATGCCTAGTTCTTATTAAATACTATGTGCCATCTATTCTTGTTATAAATAACAGAACCTGTTATTCATATATATATATATATGTATATATATATTCATATATATGTATATTCATATCTATCTATCTATCTATATATATATATATATATATATATATATATATATATATATATATAGATATATTTCAGACACAAAACAATGTAATCACCAGAAAAAATAAAAAAAATGGGCTAATTTCATCTTTGATTTTAGTAAACATTATGTATATTCAAGTGACTATTTCACAGTATTTAAGCTTAGAATCTCAATTCAAGAGTAATAATTCTAAAAATGTAAGCAACCAATCAACTGAAAAAAAATATGCTCCTGAGGCTATTGCAGGCATTCATTATTATTTCCTTGAGTGTAGCATTAGTTTAAATATTTCATTGGTTAGTAGAGTAACACAGCACTTAAAGTTCTCATAGCAGCACTTCTAGAACTCCTTGTTGCTGGAATCATTCCTTTGTAACAAAATATGGAGACAAAGAGTAGAGAAGAGACTGAAGGAAAGGCCATTCAGAGACTGCCCCACCTGGGGATCCATCCAGTATGCAGACACCAAACACAGAAACTACTGGTGATGCCAAGAAGTGCTTGATGATAGGAGCCTGATATAGCTGTCTCCTGAGAGGCTCTGCCAGAGCCTGACCAATACAGAGGCAGATGCTTGCAGCCAACCATTGGTCTGAGCATGGAGACCGCAATGGAGGAGTTAGAGAAAGGACTGAAGGAACTGAAGGGATTTGGAACCCCATAGGAAGAACAACAATATCAACCAACCAGACCACCCAGAGTTTTTAGGGACTAAACCACCAACCAAAGAGTACACATGGAGGAACCCATGGCTCCAGCTCCATATGTAGCAGAGGATGGACTTGTTGGGCATCAATGGGAGTAGAGGCCCTTGGTCCTGTGGAGGCTCGATGCCCCAGTGTAGGGGAATTTGAGGATGCTGAGGCAGGAGTGGGCAGAATGGCGGAACACCCTCATAGAAGCAGGAGGAAGGGAGATTGGATAGGGGATTTCGGGGGGACGAAACTGGAAAAGGGGATAACATTTGAAATATAAATAAAGAAAATATCCAATTAAGAATAACATTTTGGGCTTTATGAACTATTGAATTAATTACTATGTTAGCTTATATATGCTAAACATTTAGGGAAACTTTAAGCAGAACTTAATTAGAAACCTAGATGTATTTCAAAGGTGGGATTTAGGTTTTATTTGTATAAACATTAATATGTCTTTCACTTATTCTTCAATATTGGTGTGCCTACTGTGTTCTTCATTACAATACGTCCAGCCAAGTAATGTCATGTTACATTTTCAAGCCTTTGAAAATTCAGTGTTTATTCAGATAATTAGAAAATGTACTATTTTCTTACAGTTTCTTATTCATTGTTATGTGAGAGCTTGCACACATACACATGTCCAAATGTGTGTGTGTGTGTGTGTGTGTGTGTGTGTGTGAAGTTCAGTCATACTCATGCCATGGTATGGAGATCAGAGGGCAACCTCCAGTATCTGTCCCCACTTTCTACCCTTTAGGAGAAGGTGACTGTTGTTCATTGCTGCCCTTCTACCTAGCTGCCCTTTGAGCATTCCATCCCATCTGCTTTTATATGGGTTTTGAGTCTCTGAATGAGAGTCTTCATGGTTGCATATCCAGCAGACTACCAACTGGGTACATACCCAGCCTTCTTCTTAACTCATGTAATCTTAATGATATTCTGTATTTTTTTGAAATAATTTTAGAATCAAACTGGAAATTATAAGGTAATATTCATTCAAGCAGATATAAATTTAATTTCCCATGGACTAATTGAAGTTATTTGAATCTAAATTTATAAGCCTTATGGAGAAAAAAGGTTGAAAATTAAATTACATCTATTTACAAATTTCATATTGAAGTAATTAGATCCGGTACTGTGTTTGAAGTAAGATAATTTTAATATAATAACATTATTCCACTTCTTTTGCATTTAAACTTGACAAAATACTCAGAGGTCACCATCACTGAAACATCGGAAGATGAATGCGAATATGAAGAGGTAACTTGTTAGCTTTACATCTGAGTGGGTTCACTGTAGTCATTCCTATGAATGGTTTGTCTTATTTTCTGCAGCATATAATGACTTTATTTAAGATAAACTAGTTTTTGAACAGAAGTTATCTCTTGGCTGATTATGAGTGAGTTGGGAGAAGGCCTCTTAAGCCTGCACACAGGCAGGGACTGTTTTGGTTCCCCCAGCATCACTCCTTACGCTCAGCTCCTGTGACCTCCCTTGTCTGTGGCACATAGATCACATCCCCACATGGGAACCTTCCCATCATCCACATTATTCGTAGCAGGGATTGCCAGGTTGCCAGCACCATTTGGAACTCAGGCCTCTGCTTTCTTCTATCCTCACTTTAGTTCTGTAAAATATGCTCTTTCCTGTCTCAGCATTTTCCTTTAGTTCCTTGTTCTCATCAAAATCTGCCACTACTTCTGAGACTTGAATATAAAGTCATTTTTAGGTTTCAGAAACTGAACAGAACAGTGTTGAAGAGAGCCTGGCAGCCTGTGGCCTAGATAGGCAAGGGGCTTGTTACTTATACGTACTTAGTTAAACTCTGCAATGAAAAGCTTTACTTTAGAAAGAAATTTTCTGAAATTAAATGTAGATATGTTTCCTTATGTTTCCATATCAGCACTAATTAAAACTGATGTTTTTTTATTTAGTTGTATAATTTATTTCCTCAGTACAAGAGGCTGTGTGAGACCTGCTTAATATTATGCCCTATTTCTTGGGTTTAGATGCATGGTCAACTATAGTGTAAAGATTGGTCTGGAAAACTCTATAAATAAAGATTATGTTTTAAATTACTTTATTGTAGTCTGTTGTTATGATTGTTATGTTACTATTATCATCATTACTGATTTCTTATTGTGCTTAGATTATAAATGAAAGTTTATTATATATTTATATGGAAACAATAGTATACTGAAGGTTGGGAATTAAACATGGTTTGAAGTACTACAGGATGACTGAGAATGCATTCCTCATATAAGCTGGGGACTGCTCTGTGGTACTTGACATCTCTGCCCATTCTTCCTGCTCCTGTCTAGATACCAGATGACAATTTCAGCATTCCGGAGGGAGAAGAAGATCTGGCAAAGGCAATTCACATGGTTGGAGAGCAGGCCACAGACCTCCACATTTTGGTGAGAATTTGAATACTACTCTAGCTCGTAATTCAAAGTGAATACATTTACATAAAGCTTTGAGAGGAGCAACTTCAAATTATTAAACAAAATGCTATCGTCTGAAGTATCTTTTCTTTTTTATTAATTTTCATAACACTGCCACCTAAAGTAAGCTTTATTTATTCTTTGCAACATCTACAAACAATGTCTACTCTTATGAGTTTTCAACAACTAATACCTTTCCTGAGAACTGATTAATCCAATAAGAGATTAAACCAAAATTATTCAACACTGATGTTGAATGTATCAACTACAGATTATTATGTAGTAGGCTTTATATGAATTTTGTGTCTTTCTTTGCCAAGAAGTATCAAGAATATATGAAATGTTTTACATTTCATGACACTATCTTTTTTGGGACTTTAATTTGTTAAGAGTAAAATAAGAAATTATGTGTGATTATAATATGAAATACAGCAAATAAGACTCTTGATGTTTTTATAACATTCAAAAGAATATTTAAAAAATTGACCATAATTTAGTTAGCCTGGAAAACACTTCACAATTTCATAGTAATATTAATTTAAAAGGATGCAAGTTTGGGTTCTTCAGTGCAAGATGGTCTGTTAAACTTTGTTCTTCTTATATAAATTTTATCTTCTTTATATTTAGTAGACTTCTATTCTAGAAATATATTCAATTTTCCAATACTCTATATACATAACAATTAAAAGTAGATTTAAAAGAAAGAATCTGTGTGTCCACAATTTATTATATCCTGTTATGATTGCAGTGATGTAACTCATAGTGAAGAATTTTGTAATGAAACCAGTGGATAAGTTCCTTCTAGGAGGATAAGACATGGGTTTCCTATCCTATTAGTCTGTTGGGTGTATCAATGTTATGAATTATCAGAAAAAAAAATAAAACACAACCTTTTGATGAAGTAAACGTCATGTTTAGCCACTGGTGACCTTACCTCTTAATTTACCATTTCATTAATAAGGACCATGGATTGAACTCTGAATAAAATATATGTGTTTTATATTTAAAGTGATTTTTAAAAGCATGGAAATATAGATAATGCCATTGATTTATTAATTATACTTTATACTACAGTCTTTTCCAAGTGCTGATATAAGTAGTTAGGAATATATGTGCATATGGTTATATGTAGGCATGAATGCATGTATATCTCTGTATGTATTTCTTAGAGATGGTCAGTATATAATTTTATAAAAGGAAAGGCTTACTTAGAATTTAGTTGAATTTCCTTATCTAAAGTTTCTTGTAAGTATAGTATCTTTTTTTTACAAACTTTGATTCTTGTTTATTTTACTATCTTTTGTAGTAACAACATATCTAATGATTTCCAATTTTTATTAGAATTTTTATTTTTAAATATTAGAATAAAATTATGTTTAAATTTCTGACAGTTTGGCCTTCTTTACTTCTTTATCACCTTCTCTAAGACATTCAGAAGAATAAAGCCATTTCTTGAGAATGTTTATGCCCTTTTTGAGAAGTCTAAGTGGTGACTGGCCCATGTTACAGCATTGTATTCACATCTGTTCCCAGAGCATGATGGACCTTAAGTGCCACTCTTCTCACTCATAGTTTTATTCTGTTTTGGAAAGTGTGTTATTTTTCACAGGATCTGTATGTTAGTATATAAAAGCTTTATTGTTTGCTGGGGGAGATAGAGGCAGGTAGGTGGGTCTCTGTCAGTTCGAGGTCAGCCTGCTTTCATAGTGAGTTCCAGGACAGCCAGGGCTACAGAATAAACCCTGTTTGAAACTCCCCACCAAAGTTTTAGTGTAGTCAATTATGGTGAGATACTGTGGTAGTATATGTTGTAGGGGCAGAAGCAGGAGGCAGTAGGCGGGAGGCAGGAGGAGGGAGACAGGAGGAGGCAGGAGGCTGGAGGCAGAGACAGAGGCAGAGGCAGTATCCTGAGTTCGAGGCTAGCTAGGCTACACTATAAATGAAATTTTATTGTAATTATTTTAAGAGAAATAAGGATGTATTTCAGAATTTAAATTTTCATATGATAAATCTTTAATGTTATAGCTCATTTAAACAATCTGTCTGGAGTCCTCAATAATTTCGAAGAGTTTAATAGTATTCTAAATAAAAAAGTATGAAAAGCCTCATGGGCATTTTTAGAAACTACAGAGAATACACTCCCTTTTAGTCTGTGGTTCTATTTCTCTTCTTTCAGTTTTCCTAATTCTTTCTCTCATGTATCTTATATAAAATGACTGTTCACATTTATTGAAAAATTATACTCTAAAATATTTTTCAATTACTTTAAGAATTAGCATCAGAAAAAGTGATACTTTAGTATACTGAGAATTAAACCTAAGGCTTTGTGTTTGCTATGCCCCAGCCTCATGTCAAAATTTTTGTGCTAAAATGTGGTGTTATAAAAATTATAGTCATGAATTAGTGATTTTATTTAATTGAGAAGTTGATCTCATGAGAGATCAGTATTTTCAATCTTATCATATTAAATATGTGAAACAATTTTATTAGTTACAGACTCAATGATTAAGTCACACTGAAAATATTTGCTATTGAGCTCATTTGTTCTTGATGTATACATTTAACTTGGGTTAAATAACAAGAAACCGTATGTCCAAAGTCTGGACCATGGCTTATCTATGCCAGTATAGTTGACTTTATATGAATTAAGGAGTTGATGGGGTGAAAGCCCAAATAAAGTGAGTTTTATATTTTAAGACTGTTTGTGTTGTAATTAACTTTCTTTACTCACTAGTAAATGTTAGTTTTTAAACTTATTGACTCTACATCATTTAAAGATACATCAGCATACTTAGTTTTAATACATGACTCAGTGCTTCTCTGCAATTCAATAGCTGAGCTTTTAGGTCCTGTAAAGTTTTTACACTGGATAATCTTTTATACCCTTCTTCTTGCCCACTTAGGATATCTTAGGTCAATATTCTGTCTCCTTTTCTCAAATTACTACCTGCTGCTCATTCCAACCTTCCTTTAGTTTCCATCTAAAAATATTTCCAAATGAAAATCTCAAGTTTATCTGTTGTTAAAGTCTTCATTTTTTCTAGCCTTTCACCTACCCTTTGGCATGCTTCCAGGCTAGTTTTCCAAGCATGTCTAAGTCTAACTTAGTTTTCAGTAGCTTTTGGGTCCATGTGAATAGACTAATGATGTATAGCAGCCCCCTAGGCATTTTTAGAAACTTCAGAGAATTTTCTCCCTTTTACTCTGTTTTTCTTCTTGTTTTCCCAATTCTCATCCTTCTTGTATAGAAATGACTTTTCACATTTGTTGAACAAAAAGTTGAATAAAGCATTTATTATTATATAATGAGTGGATATTTTTAGAAATAATACTGATCCCTATCCTAGTAGTTATACAGTTTTTCTGTTCTAGTTATTATTATAACTACTAAGACATGACCCCAGTCACATGGTCCTTAGTTTCTTCAGCAATCCTCAAGGATATTAATTATGAGAGTTTAGATAGTTTTGTGTACTCTTTAAAAAATAGATTTAGAAAGGATACACCAAATTATTGGTCTCTAATTAATCAATTAAACTGTATACATTTATAACAATTTACTTTGAAATAATGTATTTTTTAATTATATGTAAGGGATTGTGTCTGTGTGGGTATGTGCACATGAGTGCAGGTACCTGCTGAGGCCAGAAGAGGGCATGCAACCTTTGAGCTTGAGTTACAGGTAGTAACCTCTCCACATGGGTGCTGGGAACTGAACATGGGTCCTCTGGTGGAGCATTCCCTACCCCATTTCTTTAGCAATTGTCAATGTGTGTGTGTGTGTGTGTGTGTGTGTGTGTGTTTCAAATTTTACTCCACCTTGCCACTTCTTTTAGTGTCAAAGCAACTACTGGGAATGAGCATCTTTCTTCAATTTTGCACAAGGCTTTTAAAGGAACAGTTTAGAGCGTATGGTGATCCTTTTGCCCTGGATGCATTTCTTTATTAATATCCTTTACATTCTATGTAGCATTTCCAGCTAAGAAAGAGAAATAGGAAATAAATATACTACTGAGTTTTTTGTAGACCTCCTTTCCCAACAATCAGCAAATGAACTAATGATTTCTGAATAATGACTTTAAGATGGTGGTGGGTTGTAGCTTTCTTGTCACTGTGACAGAATGCTTGTTGCAAATAACAAGTGAGAAAACTTTCTTTTGCTTAGCATTTTAGAGGTGTCAAATATGGAAGGGAAGGCATGGTGGAGCAGCTCACATGATAGTGGGAAGGAAGCAGAGTTAGAGTGGAACCCTACTTGCAAGGGGCTAGGCCAAGATAAAGCCCTCTAGGACATGCTTCTGATCATCTCTGGCTTTTATTCAGATCCCTGCTTCCAAAGTACCATACCCTCTCAACAGTCTACTCATCCATCTTATATAGCTTTATTCTGTATGTGAATAAACCATTCATTAGAGCAGAGACCTCATAATTTTACTGTCTCTGGAAACATCCTCACAAATATTACTTATCTCCTAGACCCTTTTCATTCTAACAAAGTAGACAATCAAGCTTAACAGTCCCTCAACCCCAATGTAGTTTTATATGCTTTTAATGTAATTTTATTCATTATTTATTAAATATCTCCATATTTCTCATAAAGGTATTGAAATGTGTTCTGTCACAATACTATTGTGGGTCTGGATACCTTAAATATCAGTAGCAACTCTTCAGCTGTCCCATGCAGCCTGAATGTTATCATGGCTGACTAATGGCCAGTGGTTATATTTAAGCCTCTATGGAGGTGGTGGATTTAGTCACTTCCATTATGATGGAATCTTAGTACATACTCCTTCCATCAAATGCTAATCCTGCTGTGGTATTTCGAAAACACAAGGTACCAAAATTGTTATATTATTTAGTAATATTTGAAAGAGTCAACAGGTCTCTTCATTTCTTTTTTCTTTGTTATTCAGTTTGCTCTATTGTATGTACTAAAAGGGAGACCTTACCTCTGTATAGTCCTTCAGAGGACCTAATCTTACTCTTGCCTTAGAACCTTTGTAATTGCTGATGCTGTTTCTGGCTGTGGTCTTGGATTGTGTTCAGATATTCCTTAATTCAGTGTTGATCATAGTTCAGAAGGACACATTCCCGACTGGTAAAATCTTGAAAGCTCAAATCCCCAAGACCAGTTTCTGTTGAAAAAAAAAAAAAAGGCTCTATAACAAGGATGGAAAGTTAACTTCTGAGGATGGAATTAGTGATCTTTGGTTATTCAAAGGATACTTGCTGTCTTGGTGTTACTATTGCTGTGATAAAACACTGACAAAAGCAAATTTGGGAGAAAATTAATTTTAGCTTACAGTTCCACATCACAGTCCATCACTAAGGTAAGTAAGGATAGGAACTCAAGCAGGATAAGAACGTAGAGGCAGGAGCTGACACAGAGGCTGTGGAGGAGTCCTGCTTACTGGCTTGCTCTTCATGGCTTGCTCAGCCTGCATTCTTATAGTATCCAGGACCACCATCCCAGGAGTAGCACCACCTACAGTGAGTTCTGAGTACTCAATGGCTTTTTTTTCCCTGAATGTTTATTTTTCTTTCATACAATGCATCCAGACTGAACTTTCTCTTCCTCCACTCCTCTCAGTACCCCCACCTTCTCTTTTCCCCAGATCCACCTCCCACCCCGACTCCCAATCCAGATTCCTGATCCCCTTCTCCCCCTAAAAATGAGCAGGCCTCCCAGGGACATCAAAGGAACACAGCACAAGATACAGTAAGGCCAAGAACAAATTCTCATATCAAGGAAGGGCGAGGCAACCCAGTAGAATAAAAAGAGTCCCAAAAGCAGGCAAAAGAGTGAGAAACATCTCATTCCCACTGTCAGGAGTCCCCCAAAACACCAAGCCAACAGGCACAGCATGTATGCAGAGGGACTAGGTCAGATTCTCACAGACTCTGTAATTACTGCTTGAGTTTCTGTGAACCCCTGTGAGCCCCGCTTAGTTAAGTCTGAGTTCTTCTGGTTAACCTTTTGATGAAAAGCCATTTCCTGCTTGTTAGTCCTCATCTTCTTTCTTCTCTGAAGCCCTCTCAATGGCTTTTCTAATCCAAAGTTTAAATGCTACCAGTACCCGTCCCCCAAATAGTCTGTTTTGTCAGTGCATTTTCCTGCTCCCAGTGCCAATCTCTGTTTTATTTATGGAGTCTGTTGCTGTGATGAAACATGATGGCCAAAGACTCTTGAGAAGGAAAGGGTTTATTTAATCTAACAGCTTGTATTTCATCATCCAGGAAAGTTAAGACAGTGACTTGAGACAGGACGTTGGAAGCAGAAGTTGATGCAGAAGCCATGAAGAATGCTGTTTACTAGCTTGCCTAACCTGATTTCTTATACCATCTAGGACCACCCACACAAAGTGGTGCCACCCTTGTCACCTAAACAGACCCACATCAATTATTAATCAAGAAAATGTCCCATAGTTTTGCCCTCTGGCCAGTCTGGTAGGGGTATTTTTCTGGATTGATGTTATCTCTTCCCAAATGATCCTAGCCTGTGTCAGGTTGACATAAAAACCAACAAGCACAGTTGCCCAAGTAGCTAATAATCATGTACTAATTCTGTCCCTTCATATATCACTCCATGTATCCTTCAGGTTAGCAGCTTTCTGAATATAAGATGCTGTAGTAGTGGAAATTGGTCCAGCATCACCCAATGGTGAACTCTTCTTTAGGATTTCATTGCTGAGGAACATCTATGCTCATTTCCTGCTAAGTGAGACAGAGCTAGTGCATGATTCACTTTGGTTAGTGCATAGTACTTTAAGAACTGTCAGTACTTTTAAAGTTTTTATTTTTAAGAATTATTTATTTACAATATATAAGAACATTGTAGCTGTCCTCAGACACACCAGAAGAGGACATCAGGTTACAGATGGTTGTAAGCCACCATGTGGTTGCTGAGAATTGAACTCAGAACCTTTGGAAGAACAGTCAGTGCTCTTAACCACTGAGTCAGCTCTACAGCCCCTATTTTTATTTTTAATTCAGCTATATACAATTCGTGCTCCTGCTGTGTTCTAAAATTCTAGAACACATCCATTTATTTCTGTATTAGTAACTGAAGAAATGAAGCATTTCAAAAATTATTTATAGACTGTGAAGTTTGTAAAATAAAATGGATTCAAATAGAATCACCAAGTCATAACAAAAGATTTAAAATTAGGGAACCAAGGTCTCTAAGAACAAACTTTAAGAAGTCATCACCATTGGTTCTTTTGGGTTTGGGGTTGTGGTTTTTTTTTTTTTTTACCTCTTCAGCCCAGCATGTTTCCAGAAATGTTGATGGGTGGATTGGCTACATGATATGGTAACAAGGAAACTTTCATTTAAAAATGGGTCCTTTGTTTGTGTTGGCCCTCCTTCCTGATGATGAATTCCTAGGTATGCATAATTGAAGAAGCCAGCCTAGTTACTGCTTGGTTTGAAAATGTTTGTGTGAATGGCACCACATGAAGGCACTCACACAGTGGTTTTGCAGTCAGCCAGTCATTAATGGTGTTTCTGCTGGGCCTGTGGTTTGGTTGTGTGTGTGTGTTGAGTGGATTTCCAGTGTCTACACAGCATGGAAGCATTGCTTCAGAGATACACAAATGGGGTAGTGGATACACATCTTGGAACACAATGAATTTTAAAAAATTTTCAAAAGAGCAAAGCTGTATGGAAGATGAATGTGAATGTGTTCTCTGAGGAGTCGTGTCCTGAAGGAGGGAAAGCTGTTATTTAAAGTGTTGCAAGATCTCAACATAAAGTTAATGTTTACAGATGTATGACCACTCTAAAGGACTGCACATTTATAATCACCCAAATCTTCTCTTCTAATAAACCTTTTTATATCTTGAAGTTGTGATTAGTCTTTTCATTTAACCAATTTTTAATTGTTATATTTTATAATCCACTCTCCACTGTATCTCATGATCACCCAATTTCCACTGTTGGGGGTATAAAATGTTTTAAATCTTTATGTATTTTTTAAAAAAATATCAGATTGCAAAAATGTGTTTTGTCGAACATTGATGTTTTGAATGTGAACACTGTACCCAGAGCTCTGAAACCTTCTCAGTAAATGAAGGGTTCCTTTTGCAGGGCTACATTAGTGATGGTGACATTTCTCAGCTCTGTACTTGATCACAAGATGTATTGGTGACTCAACATGGCTTTTACAGATATCTTTAAAAAATCTTAGGGTATTAGACTTGGTAATTTTATGACTTCACATATAAAGCTCAGCACATCTGTCTCCTCATAGTGGGGAATGTCTGTGCCCTTTATCAGTTCCCTCCTCCCCCAGTGAATATGTTTTGTCTGCTTATAACTAATACTCATCAACTGCCATTAGTACATCTGAAATTTCATAATTATAAAATATGTAATACCACCTATGTTGTTGAATACAATGGCCTCTTAACTGTTATATTAAGTATTTTTTGTTTCATAACTAAATCTCCTTTTAAAAATGTAAACAAATGAATCAGATGTTTTTTTAAACACTCTTAATATCTTTTTTGCACAGTATGATTTTGGGATTTTTGTTTTTATCCTTTAAGAATTTAAAGTAAGGATTTTCATCTATCAACATTTTAAAATTTGAGTTTTTGTCTTTGTGGTTATGGCCCAAATCCTACTCTTGCAGTGAAATCTTCTCTATGTTAGTTCCTGCATAGCTACAAGCTACAGTACTCTACACACATGCTTACCTTATATGGGAATTTCCCTGTCTTCAAGACTCTGCCCTTACATTTGTCATTTACTGCTATTTGTCAGAGTGTGTGGGATATTCACATGTGAGCACAGATACACACAAACACACACACACACACACACACACTTATACACACATATAACTAGTTAAATATGGATAACACTAGTTATCCATATTTCGACTCTATCCACTTATCTTTACATTGGGAATAAGAGATGTTTGTTTCAGCAATGCTTTATTCCTATCCACTAAAATAGATCCTGATATATAATACTTGAGAAACATATTGTTAAAAAAAGTAAGTGAAGGGTCTACTGTTCTCTTAATAAAAATCTTGATGTTTATAGAGTAAATAATTGTACATTTAAATTTCAGGAACAACAAACCATTCTTCCTTCGAGGCATGTAATGCAAGAAGCCATAGAAGATTTTCTCTGCAATTTCCTGATCAAAATGGGAATGACCAGAACTTTGGACTGCTTTCAGGCTGAATGGTAAACCATTATGTAGATAAGTTGTGCTCCAGAAATGCTCCAGCATTTACATGTATAAATTTAACTTCCTTGATGAACTTCTCAGTAGTCAGTGCTTTAGTTTCTTTTCCTATTACTGTGATAAAATACAAAAGCACCTAAAGGAAGAAAAGGCTTATTTGGAGGTTGGTTTATGCTACACTGTGTTATGAGCAGTCCATTGTGATGGGGACATCAAGGCAGCTGTTTACACTGCATCTTCACTCAAGAAGCATGGACCATTGATGCATGCCAGTGGTCAGCTCACCTTCTCTGTCTGTCCAGGATCCCTGGTATAGCAAGATTCTCTCAGACCCACCAGTGATATAAATAAGGACACAGAGACATTTTTAATATTTGAAAGCTTTGATCTTCAACCTAGGGCCATCTCCTAGCTACTCTAATCTTAACCAATCTGATCCTGGCACGACTTCCTGCAGCTCTACCTCTCTGCCCCACACTGGTCTGTTAGTTTTCCTCCATGTCCACTGGCTGAAGCTCTCAGCTCTGTTTCTTCTAGCAGCATCCCTCTCTCTTCCTGGAAGTTCTGCCTTCCACTTCCTGCACAGCTATTGGCAGTCAGGTCTTTAATACAGCCAATCAGGTACAATTCTAGCTTGCCTTAGGCAAGCGAAGAAGAACAAATATTTACAAAATATGAGACTAGATGGGCCATAGACATAACAATACCAAGATCCTACCAGCATTTAGCTGTCTGCAGGTAAAGAATTAAAAACTGAATACACAAAGACACACCTTTACACAAAGTACCCCAATACCCTGCCCAGGTAATGGTTCTGTCTATAATTAAGGTGGATCTTCTTATATGAACAAAATCTAAATAATTCTACACAAGCTTATTCAGAGGCTTATCTCTTAGGTGACTGTAGCCTCTGTCATATTTACAATTAATACCATCATTGTGAACTTATGTATATGGATAGAAATTGTTCCAGTCTCCATGTTGAAACTACATTCTCAACATACAGTTGTCAGGGGATCTTTCCCACAAAGCTTTATTCAACAGCCTTTTCAGTATTCAGCTTTAGCTTCTTCTCAAATGATCAAGGCAATGAGGTGTCCTCTGGAGTTATATAGCAAAAAGTCATTTTTGAAATATTTTCCTCTTGGTTTTACATAATTTATACTGGTATCTTTGTATTTAGATAGTCCCCTGGCACTACTACTTTTTTATTTATAGTGAAAATGATTATTTTCTATTTATACAGCTGACTTATTCTTATTGTAAAAATATTGTTTGATTTTTAAGCAAATTGAATTGAATTTTCAAATACTACTGCAACCTAATGTTGTTAAAACTAAAATCTTTAGTGTCTGATTGATTGTGAAAATCGGCAGGCATGCAATCTTTGTACATATACAATTATTTAATGGTCTTTGGGTTCCTAACATTTTTTTAAAACAACAGTAAATGATAGATAAGAGACAAGTGTTATTTTTACCAGATATTGTGCGTTATAGAAAATATGCTTGCAGAGTTTTGTAGCTAAATTCTAATTTTTTAAAATGTATCAGTGATACAAGTTTACCTTTCATCTTCTTTGTATACTGAGAATATGTACCTAGAACTAATCAGTTTTGTATTTATTTTTACTTTTAATTTTTTGCAAAATTCGTACCATATTGAGACTTCTCTCCTATTTCCTTCATAGCATCTGGATTGCTTCTCAAACTTTCTTACTTTGACGTATAATATAATGCATTTTATGAGGAGAACGGAGTTCTTGCTTGCTCTGTAGCTCATGTTTACCTTCTGTGTGTAGCTCTTTTGTGTTAGCTTTCCAAATACTCATGATTCAGTCGGTGTTGGCTGAATGTGTTTTTACTGTAGAAAAACAAAACGCAAAGGACATAGAATTGTGAATTCATGTTCTCTTGCAAAAGTAGCACACAATACTTGCCTGTTGTTTGGAGAAACAGAAGAAAAAACTTAACAAGAATCTGGGCAGTTAATTTCACTTATGCTCTTTCAATATTCAAACAATAAATTCAGTAAGTCTTTTAAATCCAGTCAGAAAGTGTGATTTGGGAGCCGCATGCCACCTGCTTCTTGTTTTTATAAGTCACATTTTACTGGAATTCATCTATGATTTCTTGTACATATTGGAAATGACTGTATTCATGATGAAAAGCAGATTTTAATTAGTCACAAAGGAGTTAATGTGAATGGCAAAGAAGGCATTTTTATAAGTTATAAATTATTTAGTATTACAGATTTTCCAACAAAAGTCTTCAAATAATTGTGTTGTATGATATGTGCATATATATATATATATATATATATATATATATATATATATATATATAATGTATTTTATATAATGACACATATAGTTGTATATGTGTCAGTGCGGTAGACATTTATTTATGGAGCACTAAAATGCTTCCATTGAAGGTTTGTTCAATGCTAGTTTATGTTCCTTTAGAAATACTCACATCCAAAGGTAATTGATGGTTCAGGGCAAAACTGAAGAGGTTGAAATGAGAAAAGGGCAGTGTATGCCTATAGTTCCTCACCCCTCCCTGTGTGGATCGCTCTGTGTGAACATGTCCCATTGCTCACATGGAGTCTGTCCCATGGACTCGGCTCTTTGTGTCACCGTCACCCTCTGACTCTAGCACAATGCCTTCTCCCGTTACTTTCTCCTTTTCCAATCCTGGGTACTCTTCAGTTTGGCCTCTGTTCCTCTCATTTCATTGATGATAGAGTTGTACTAAAAATTCTGTTGAGGGTATTAAAGACATGAAATTATTTATAGCATTTAATTACTAACTTATTTGTTCCAAATGAAAGAGATTATAAATTAGTATATTCCTTTAATTGATGAGCAAAGACAAATACTGCAACTTTCAACTAATAACATTTGGTGTACTGTAATAACTCTGCTATGGATAATATAGTTACAACTTCCCAGGAATGAGTAGGTTTATTTAAAGTTAAAGCCCAGAATTAAGATTAACTTTGAAGTAATCTCTCGCATTGCTCTCTTTGTGTGTAGACGGGTGTGTAGTGTGATTACACACCTATTCTCAGTGAATACCATGCAGCTCATTATTTCTTCATCATTTAAACCTACTGATGTTTCTTCAGTTGGTGAAGAGTTGATTTCTGGTAATTCATTTCCCCCATCACTGTTAAATTAAGCACAGGAATGTCATGACACTTACCATGCTTACACTTACGATGTCCAGTATGTCAACTTTGAGCAGTTAATTATATGTGGATAGATTTATATACTAAGATATGCAGAATTCAGCCTTTCAGGGGAAGATTTAGATTAAAAAGTTAGTAAAAATAAAAAAATATATACTATTTAAATGTAAGTGGCATAAAATAGTTAAAATGGTGATGTTTTAGACTAATTGCTTGAGAAATCATGTTCTATCATTTTTATTAGCACAGTCTGCTCTTACTTTTCCCATCAGCTGGATGTGGCAGGTAGCTGCTTCATTTCATGGATGAGGGCTTAGAGAGGATGGGAATTCTTTCTCAGTAAATGCCAGCAAGTCACAGCTAGTGGCCGAGTCAGCCAGGCCAGACTGATCTCCAGCACCACTCTCCTAATTTCAATTCCTGGATAGAGCCTGGGAGAGCTTACAGTATGTCCTGGTTAGAGCTCAGATTTGTGTTTGGTTTCCATTTTATAATTACAAGGACACTACTAACTTCTTCATCTTGATGGCCTAGTTTAGCTTTCATCTATTTCAGCACTGAAACCTTTTACAGTGACTTTCGAGTTACCATTTCCAGGGATGTTTCCAAGCTTCTGTCAGTGTGCACTTCTGTTACCATGCACTTCTTCCTTCCTGGGACGTTTTCTTCACACAAGCTCTTGGTCATTGCTTTCATAGTTTCTCTTGCTGCCTCAGCCTTAGATTCTTCTCATAGTGTTTGCCTTCTCCACTCACCCCAATGGTGAAACAGTGGAGCCTATTATGAATCAGTTGCAGGCAATTTTTATTGGTTGGTCACTTGATTACCTGAATTATTATGTTCTTGTGTTACAACTAAAGCAACAGTTATATACAGATGAGGTACGAGTTTGAATTGCCTGCCTTGACTTCTCCCTGAACTTCTGATGTGCCTCTGCAGCATTTATCGTCACATGAATATCTACCAGGCACACTATGTTTGATACAGATGGAAAGAGTCCCTTGGTTTTTCTAACTGCCTGGTTCCTACCGTCTTTGTCTTTGCTTCCACTGTGTAAATGGCTGTGTGTTACTGAGCCCCAGACCTGGACACTATCATTGTTTAGCCTCTTGGTTAACACCTGGCGGATGATTCATTAGTGAATTCTTTTAGCATTACCTTTACAGCAAGTCCAGTAGGTTCACTTCTTAGAACTACTACTGTTTTTCACCTTGTTCAGCTTCTTACCATCTCTCTCTTTCAGATTGTCATGTGTTTTTTGAAATAGATTTGCCCTTTTGAAACATAAATCTGATCACTATATATATATTTTTTAACACCAAGCATGCCCATGGCATCATCCTGATGCAAGGTCAAATAGTTTTCCATATGCTGCTTCCTCGTGTTGGTTCTGACATTTTCCAGCACCTCCTTTGGTCACTCTGCTGGCTTCAGTCCCGCTATTCTACAGATACTGGCTTTGTGCTCCGTCTTGTACATGTGGAACATGTCTTTATCTCTGGGCCTTTGCATTTACTTTCTGTTAGAGGTGCTCAGGTGGTCCTCTTCCACAGACCCACCTGGTGTCATCACTCCTTTCCTCCATGTCTCTCCTGGAGTCTGTCACTCATGCTTGTCAGTCATGTCTAGTCTGTATAAAATGGTACAAACACCCACCGTCTTACTCCTCCGTTTTCTCTGCTTCCCAGAACGTATTACCATCTCTGCACTACTGGAAAGTCCATGAGCATAAGGGCTAAGATAATTTTGATCTCTTTGCTAGGAATTAAATATGTGGAACATAGATGTCACATTGTGTTTTAAAAATCTAGATTCATTGATGTTTCATCTTAATAGTATATTAATATTTGTTTAACTTATAAATGGAATATAGCAACTATTTTCTATCAGATTCTCTAAGGTTGACATTTTGAATTACACACAGTAGGAAACTGAAATAACCTCTGTTGTTTGATTTGTCTTAGGTACGAGCTAATACAGAAGAGAGGAACCGACCTTAGAGCGCTTGGTAATGTTCCTGATGTCTACAGCCAGGTGATGCTTTTAGAAACCGAGAACAAAAACTTGAGGAAAGAATTGAAACACTTCAAACAGGCAGCTGAGTATGTCAATATTACATTTCCTTTTTTTTTATTTAGGCTAAGTAAAAATAAAGATGGATTAAAATGATATGTGTAACCTACTCTGAAAAATTTAATTCTGGGTCACTGAGTTATATGAAGTTCCAGTTGTAAGGATGTGTAAAGCTTCCCAGGTGAGATAATTGGGCAGGCAATGGGAACCGCTGCCAAGCACACCTCCCCGATGGAGTGTGACACAAGGCACGTGTAGCAGATGGTGAACTGTTACACAATGGTTCTTTTCTTATGCTTGTGATCATATTTCGAGGTCTGTGAAATTTTCTCTTGTGTAGGTAAGCTAGTTTCAGAATAATAATGAATTAATAGAAAGAGTGGAAGGAAGGGGCTAATGTGTTCTTTGTAACGGATTTCAGTATTTTACAATCCTTCCCAAGGGACAGTGTTAGCTGAGCTCCTTGGGTGGGAACAAATGAATTGCTCTGGTGGGACAGGCAGGGCACATATAGGGGTGGGAGGGGCATGGGACTTGTAAGGACTGTATAATTAAGTTTTCTGTAACTTTGACGTTTTCTTTTTAGTGACATCCCATTAAAAAGGAAGTTTCAGCATGACAGTCTTTCTTCTACTCTCTGCCACCCACCGATTGCGCTTTTGTTCTCCTAGTGTGCATGCACAACTTTGAAAGAAAAAGTTCACTGCTGTCGCTGTCATATTTACTAGCTTACTTTTCAGTCAAAATAAATAATAACCATTTATTCTGTTATTTTACTTATATTGTTATTAACACAGATTTTATTCTCAAAACTTAAAAGCAGTCCCTGAAAGAGCCTTGCTTGCTTTGTAATATCTAGGCCCAGATGTGAATTTCAACAACTATAAGTCTAAGTTTTCTATTCCTTTTGTCTCCCTAAAATTAAAATAAATTTTGGTGACTAATGTTTGGCAACCAGCCAACCTGTTTCTGAGCAAGGCTGTGTGAGTGTTCTGAGATGAGGAGAGTGTGCGCATGTCAGACAGTGCTTTCAGCTCCAGAGAGAACTCATGCTTTGTTCATTGACCATTTAAAACATTTTGTTTTAAATATTAAACAGATTTAAGAAGAATCTTTCTCTGTTAAGCACATCACCACAATAATTGGAATAATACGGTCACCTTGTGGAAGCATAATATTTTAATATATTACACACACACACACACACACACACACACACTCACTCACTAAAGAAACATGACTCTGTATTACCAAGTGAAAGAAACATTTAATACAGCCTTTCCTTTTAAATAGTAGCAGTAAAATGACATAGTCACGCTCCCTGCATAGTTATCCTGTGTACCTGGAGGAGTGCTCTGCTAGTTACGTACACCTCATCATTTCTATGGAGAATGTCAAGTTTTACAAAGATCTGTGTGATCATCCACAAGAATATGCTGCTAGAATCATTGCTTTCCCAACTTGCTTTCATTTCTCAGAAGGAATTTCCAGGCTGCATCTCTGCTTGCTCTGACTTTCAATAGACAGTTTGGCCAATGGGAATTTGATGCAAGCTTTCCTTACAGGGCTGCCTGGAAGAGTTTCAGCCCTCATTTCCTTTGAGTTATTGCTTTCATTTGCTAATTTGCTTTTGAGTAGACACAGACATTTCAGGCAATGTGTTGAACTCCAGTAGTACTAAGTAACCATTGTTAATTATAGGATATTTATTTAATAGTATATTAAAAACTATAATTAAAATTATGTAAGCTTTTACTCATACAAATTGTTATTTTAGTGTTAAAAGAAGCCATAATTAAAACAGGCAGCACTCAGGTGAAATGTTCCTTTGTATTTGCTGAACTGTCACAGTGTAGTTTACCCTCAGCAGTTTCTGGCTGTTTCTTGACTCTATGTCTTGGTAACATTTACAGTCCAGCAGGTGGAATAGCTACTGGCTATATGCTTTACCTTTCCTTTTGTGCCAATCTGAAAGAAAGCCCTTTGTCCCTTAGAGGATGCTCAGTGCTTGCTGAGTGAATCTGATGTGATTCTGAAGCACCTTTTGTTAAAGTAGTCCCTGGAGCATGTTTCTACTGTGAAATAGTGTCAGAAAATTGTGAATGAAGTTTTTCCAAAGTATTCTCCAGGAACACTTTTCATATATGTTTGGTCCAAAATATAATCTTTTGGAATCTATATTTTCCAAATTCTATTTTTCTAATAGCAATATTTTTCAAATAGCAATTTGTGTTAAACATGAGCTTCTTTTTATGGGATTTGGTTGAAGTAGCCTAATCTTTAGGATTAAGCTATTTCTTAAGGCTTGATAATTATAGATGTAAACTGATATTTAATAGGTAGAGAGAGGCAGCTTTTAGATATGCCATATGGCATCCCTAATCATATAGGTAGCATTTAATGATGCATTGATTAAAGCTGGGGGCTAAGTCTGGCCAAATATACATCTGTAACCTTGTGTGGTGGTGATGCTGGGGAGACAGGAGGATTGCTGCAGCTTCCTTACAGCCAATCTAGTCAGGGGTTCCCATAACTCAAGTAAGGACCAGATCTATGAAGCTAAGTGTAGAGAGAGAAGGACCTCCTCTGGTACTGGTGTGCCACAACATTGCCATGTAATACACATGAGTGAAAGGACATACTGTGCAATAGGAATGGTATAGTTAGTCTTCATTGGCAGCATCAATGGATATAGAATTGTTGCAGACAAGAAAGGATTAACCAATGTAGAACATTGGTACTATGTTGGTATTGGAGAGTGGAGTCCTTGCTGCAGTAAACCTGACCGTGTGGTGGTTAGGCTTTGGAAATCATTTGAAAACCATTGTGAGGAATGTGGAAGACACTGGAGCTGTGGCTCGAAGAAGGCCTAGAATATGATAAGCAGAGATTAATGAGCAATTCTCTTGGGAGCTCGAAAGACTGGCATGCTGCAAGAAATTCAGATTGTGGAGCAAAGCTCGTGAAGTATTCCAGGGAAAGTCTAGTGGGAACTTGCTAGGGTCCATTCATTTTACATGTAGGCAAAGAATCCTGTTGTTTATATCTGAGTCATAAGCTCTTTAGAAACTGAATTCTGAAGTAATGTTTGGTGGAAGAAATCTTTTTTTTTTTTTTTCAGCAGTATTGTAGTTTATTTACCTCTGGAATTACTAATGCATTGCTATTCGTGTATCTTTACATTGGTTTTTAAAGTACTTTTTTTTTCTTTTTTTTTTTTAATTTTTTTATTGGATGTTTTATTTACATTTCATATGTTGTCCCCTTACCCCATCCCCCACCCACCCAGGAACCCCCAATCCCCTCACACCTCCTCCTTCTTCTTTGTGGATGTAACCTCTATCTACCCCCCCACTCCCACCTCCCCACCCTCAAAACTCCCACCCCCTGGGGCGTCCAGCCTTCATGAGGTCAAGGATCTCATCTTCCACCTGTGCCCAGCAGGGCCCTCCACTCTTATATATTCAGCTAAGGCCCTGGATCCCTCCATAAGTGCTCCCAGGCTGGTGGTTTAGACCCTGGGAGCTGTGGTTGGTTGGTCATTTTGGATGTGTTATAGTTACTGCTGTCTGTTCTTAACTCAGGACTGCAGTGCAAGGAACAATTACAATGGTATATAGTTTAATGAGGAAAGTGGTGTGAGTTTACAGTTAAAGGCAAAGTGAATGGTCCACTTGTATATCAGTCTGATATTGTGGCATGACTTTTTCATACAAAGTTCATATTTGAGAACTATGTAACTTAGTTATAATAAAATCTCAATGTTTTAAGGGAGTGTACTTCTTTTCCTGTTGAGTGGTATTCATTTCTGCCCTCTGCTCTCTGCTGTGTTCAGTCCATGGTGAATATAACAGCATCTATAATTGTTAAAGGTGTTATCCTTATCAAAGAGATATCTGTTCTGTACTGGGACAAAAGGAAAGGTACCCTGAAGGCAAGACTTTATCCGACACAGTTCCAGCTTGTGAAAATACAAATCCATTTGAGAGACCCTTAATTAAGAAAGCTGCTAATGGTTTTCCTTTCTTCGAAATAACAACCAAAGAAAAAGTGCTTCCTTAAAATTATCCTTGAAGAAATAAAAGGATGCTTATGAAAAAGGATCCAGGTTACATTTTGATCTGGCATCAGAACTTGAGCACATCATCTACATGGTGTTTCCTGTGCTTGTACTTTTTGTGCTTTTTGATATACACCAAGGGAAGATAGTCAGAGAAGCTTTTACCAAGGTTTCAGACAGTCTTTAAGTCCAGGCAGTGTGTGGCAGAGGTCTATTTCCTGCAATGATGTTCTGAGGATCCATTACATGAAGATTGAAAAATGAATTCCATGTCGCAATGAAGAACCTAGGTTTGTAGAGATACAAGAACTGTTCAGTACCTACCAAGGAAACCTTCAGTCATAGAGTAGATCCAAATGAGAGGTCACTATGCTATAGGTGGCAGTGCTGAAGAGATGGAGCTACAGAAGGCCATGGGGACCCAGATGATTTCATTGAGAGTTCCACATGCCAGACATAGAATTGAAGGATTTGGTGTTTTGCCTACTGGGCATCCTTCTTGCTTTGATCTGGCTTTTCCGATATTCCTATTATTCTCCTTTGGAGTGGGAACGTTTATTATGTACATTGGAAGTCTGTAACTTGATTTTACATGGGTTCACAGTTAAAAGATTGTCTTGAGCTTCAGAGAGGAGTTTAGAGATTGCATTTTAAACAACATTGAGACTGCTATAAGTCGTGAGAACATTTAGAGATGTACTAAATTAACTTCGCATTATATGATGAAAATAAGACTTTAGGGACCAGAGGTAGAGTGTGCCAATCTAAACTGATGAACTCTTGTGTCAGGCTGACGAGAGGGTGCAGTTGTGGTGGTTCACCTTCATTGCCAACTTTAGTGGGTTTAGAATTATGATGGAGTCACACACCTATGTATTTCTTTAATCCAAAAATGTTTAATGGAAGAGAGAACATCTTGCCAAAGGTTACGTAGCAATGTTCCATGAGATAGGATCCTGAACTGAATGAAAAAGGAGAAAATGTGTTTAAGTTTCATCTTTCTCTGCTTACTACAGAAATGACGTAAACAGCTTCATTTTTTGTGCATTGATTTTTTATATTTAAACATGTCAGTGATGGTAAGATGGATCACTAAGGCTCCGTTAGCTCCTTACTAGAAGTATGTGAGAATTCTACTTGGTCCCCAAATCCCAAAGGATTATTGGTCATCTTTTCTACTTTAGCCTTTACTTGATTAGATAGTGATGTCTTGTAGTTTTGATATGCGATTTGCTAAAAGCACATGATAATCAACACAGTATTTTGTGCTTCTTACTCCTTTAGAATATGTGGTATCAGTGTTGCCCTTTTAGTATTTTAAAGTCATTTCCCTAATTTTGATTAGGTTGTTTATTTTGTTACTGAATTTTATGATTTTTTTCTCTTTGAGATACAGACATTGGATATTTTATTTCCCCTCAGACTGTGGCTTTACATTTTACTTTATTACTATGATCTTATAAGAGATTTGTTTGATTTAAAGACTTATGTGTATACCTGTGTGCTGTGGTATTGATATCGTTGTTCTTCCCTCAGGTGTGTTGGTTATTTCTAGGTTCTTTGCTATTTCACATAAAATTTGCAATTAATTTTCTTATTTCCATAGAAAAAACATGGATGAAGTGGATACCTTGGTAACTCTGAGTCTTTTCTTTGCATGGTACTCTCTGTAGTTATTTCAGTCTTTCTAACAGTGAATATTTATGAAACATCTTGAAATGTGCACTTTTTACATTGAGTTAACATCTATATACTTCATGTAATAAAGGACAGCCCTCCTGACCATTGTCCCAGGGCCTGTCATTGTGCCTTAGACATAGTTGGAGCTTCTATGTTCTGTATACTTTATGTTTACCGTTAATAATTTTTAAGTAGTTGATGGGTTTTGTCTTCATAACACTTTTGGGATTAGGCTTTATTTCCTTTCCATGGTTGGAATTTAAGCAACTTTTTTTCTCAGGATAAATTTTGGTCCATTTAGGAGATTGTTTTTTATTTCAGAATCTTAACACTATTGAAATACAATGCAGACTAGAAAGGATGTATAAAAAGTCCCAAATATGTGATGGAGAATATACTAAGAATCCAAACTTAAAGACAAAAATGTACTCTTCTTAAAACAAAACAAACAAAACAAAACAAAACAAAACAAAACAAAACAAAATACTTTATCACTTTCTACCAAAGAGTATAGGACTAAAGAAAGTTAAAATTAAATGGCAACCAATATGGAGGAAAAATTACAGGTGCATTCTGAAGGGGCCTTGATTTTGAGTACAAACTTCACTTCTATAATAGGTCAAAGAGTTGCCAGCTTTAAGAAGACCCATTTAATTTAATGACTTTCAGAAACAAACACTGTGAAAATAAAGATAGTAACGAAGCCCATAAAATTTCATGCTTTAGTGTTTAGGTAATTGGTTGTTAAATTAAGGAAGTATTTTTTTCTGGACAGGGCTATATCCCTTCCTTTTGCAGTTAAAAATATAATGAAGTTTTCCTTCTATCTGGCTGAATTCCATTTGGCCCTTCAACAATTATTACAATATTAATTTTTGTGGGTCAGTGTAATTCATTTACCAGCAACTGAGGATAATGAAATACTTGGTAATTATATAATTATTGTTATCAGTGAGAAAAATATGTGGCAAGGATGGTCTGCTTTGGTTGGTGCAAGTAAACACATATTTCTATGTCCTATCTTTCCAAATTATGATGATGAAGTAATTCAATAACTTCATTGCTAAATATATCCCAAAATAATTGCTTAAATTTATTATAAAATTGTTTTACTGGAGCTCTTCACTTAAGAATGATTTTAAGACTGTGATACTAAATCACATTCATGATGCATTGAAAAATTGAGTTTCATATTATGCTAAGAATACATGTGTCTTAATATTATGTAGTTGAATTATAGATGGGTAGGTGCTGGTGTACTAAAGTGGAGAGGTTTGATAATTATTGTAGCATATTATTAAGACAAGGCATCTATGAATATTCTCTGTGATACACAAGTCTAAATAGACAGCTTCACAGAATAACTCTTCATGTACTTGAACAAAATCTCAGTGTTTGCTGTCTATGTTAATAAACGTTTTTCCTTTTAGCACAAAGATGTGTTAATGTGATGAGCAGATATGATGAATTTAAAATATTAATTGTTCACATGAATACTTTATTCTGTTCTTTATTCCAACTTCTATTTCCTTTTATTCAGCAGATGGGCAGCAGGAAGGTTATAATAAGAGAAGCATCAGCATGAAATGAATTTAAATTGTTTTACCGAGTAGACTTCATTTGTGCAAACATAGAGCAAGTCCCTGAAAACCAATTTAATGGTCAGAAAAACTTTAAAGTCTAATACTCCAGTCAATTCCTATGCTTTACTTCCTAGGATGAGCACAGAGAGGTTTCTAAATGTGTATTGAAAAGTGAGGTGAGGTAATGCTTCACATTTGTGATTCTGCTGAGGAACTTTCCAGTATTTAGTTTTCTCCAAGCATTTTTTTTTAACCTATTGAGATTTTACAATTTCTCATTTCAAGTAGGAGAAATAAAGTATATATTTATGGAATTAATTGAGTAACTAAGAACAAGACTGTTTCAATGAACTGTTTAAATTATACTTTCATGAAACTTAATTTTTAAAATGCATTTTATTTCTGTTTTATAAATAGGGGTGTCTTGTCTGTGCACCGTGTTTACAGTAACAATAGATTCCAAAAGAGGGCATTCGAACCTCTGGAACTGTTGTAATGAATGGTGGTTAGGCATTATGTGGTGCTGGGTAACAAACCCAGGCTCTTAGCAAAAACAGCGGTCTTTTAACTACAAAGCCATCTTTCCATCCCCATGTTTACCTCTTATAAAGATTTGTTACTTGTATACTCATATCTTTGGACAATTAGAAGCAATGTAAGTACCTATTGTCACCCACCTTATTTTGGAAGACTAAGTCTCTTAGAAGAAGTGAGTATAACTCATCTGTTATGCTAAGTATTTACTATGTCCTGATCATGAAGGTTGCAGTGGAAGTCTATGGGAAAGAGCTTGCAGGAGAGTTCAGAATTCCAGCCATCCTAGTTGTCTAGCCAACCTTATCCAACATTAGTAATTTAAAAATTTGCCCAATTTTTGGTGTTCTTGTACTTTCCTTGACAATAGTTCATATGATGATTGTGAACAGTAACCTTTGGATATTTGTATGTGAATTTGTGTGTGTGTGTGTGTGTAAGACAAGAAGCCATTTTACTGTTTAAGTGTTTACACTCTGAGGCCTATTATACATGTGTTTTGCAGGTGCTGACTCTGACATATTCAGAGTTCACATATCTCCAAAGGCTGTATTGCTATGTAGAAATTTTCTATGGCCGACATTATCTCCTTATCATACTAGAACTATTTTAACCAAAGAGTTGAACCCATTTATTACTTAATTATGGAGATTTAACACTAGAATTGTAGATTGAATTTGTTTTCTGATATTTCCATTCATGTATATAGTACTTTCTCCCTCTCTTTTTGAGAGCAATTCTTTATACACACATTTTCTTGCTTTCAATATAAAGTAAAATAAGGTTTTGACTGTTTACATTCTTACATTTCACAACAAAATCCTGCCACAACCATTGACTTTATCCTCTCTATGCTTCCTCATTCTTCCTATATTTTCATCTACTACTCACTGGGGTCACGGGGTCTGGGGAAGGGGACATCAGATAGCTTCCCTCTCTTCTGGTTCATCCTCACTCCCAATGGGGCCCTTTGTGACCTTGAGCTCTGGTGGTTAGAACTCTAATCTTTCCAGCCTCCTTTGACCTGCTCAGTTTGTAGTCTCCCCTTGTATCTGTTGTTGTTCTTAGTGGCATGTCCTCTAAGGCAGGAGTGAGAGACTCTACTTGGTAATCCACAGTTCCAGGTTCTGCCCCTGGACTGAGATGTTTTCTTCTATTTTTTTTCACCTGTAAATAGGCTAATCTGCTCCCATGTATGGGTGGCATTTTTATTACCCTCCTCACCCACTGGTTACTTCTGCATGGTAGCACTAGTAAGAGCTGTGGACACAAAAACTCATCTCAAAAGGAACAAGAGGTAGTTTATTTTGAAGCTGAATATAAGTGACCATGAGCTGAATGTAAACACAGATTCCAGCTGGCCTAGAGACCAGGGTCTAATGTAATGATTTCATGAAGTTTTCATAGAAAAAAGGATTACAAATCAAGGCACTATTAGAACACATTCTTGAAAATATCAGATTCGTGATGTATAGTGAAGTGGGGGGTAATTCGTGCTTAGTTTTAGTTGTATCTAGTTACAATCTTAGTTTTGGAAGTGGTACAAGGTAGTGACTTGTTCCACATTCTGGAGGGATTTTCCTAGTGGTAACAAGGGTAGGTGTTAGGTCAAACACAGATATTATGAGTGGCCTTTAGGTATCTAAATGTAGTCTAAGAAAATTTGGCTGCAGATTTGCAACATTTAAATTCACCACAACCACAGAAGTTTTCATGAGTTAACCAATTTCATAAAATTTTAACACTAGTGTGGAACACCCTCCACCCCAAAATTTCAAGCCTCAGTTAAGTAGCTTCTTTGGTCTCCTGAACTTCCCCTATTTTCCCACTAAAAATTGAGTGGATGGAGGATGGATTATAGAAAGATCTTGCAAATGGATTCAACCTACCCAGCCTTTTCAAATTGCCATAGTGACTGACTCTCACTTGACATTACTTGGTATTTTCAAATGAGAGGTTGCCTACATTCTTATCTGTTTATCTTTGTTTCAGTACAGTTTGTATCCCTGTCTTGGGATATATATTGTTGGGTGATGTGTTCATATTTTGTTTCCATGCTATGATTGTTACACTTCAGCTCTCTGGTAGGTTCTAAAATTAATTTAAAATTTATCTGATTTTTTTTATTGTTTTAAGGACAAAACAGCGTTCTTAGAAAATTTACACATCTTGATCAGAACCAGGAATTATTTAAGACTTTAGCTTAATAGTTAGTAATGTTTAATTAGCAAATGTTAACAAATGGTTACAATTCTAAGTTTGAAGTTTTGTGGAACTGTTGAAACTAAACAAAAAAATCCAAGAGAGTTTAGAACCTTCTGATGGCAAAAAGTAGTCACAAACATAAGTTTCCTTGAAGAATTCAAGGTGATTTTGACAGGAAAAATTATATCCCAAACCAGTGAATTAGAAATACTTGCATTTTGTTTCTAATTTAGGCTTATTTTTGAGTGGAAAGCTATCTTCACTGTGCTATCTTCTATTAACATAAACTACATGAAACAGTTGCAAAAATGTGGAAAAATAAGCTGCATGTCTGAATGAAAATTAGCTTTAATTTAAAAAGTATAATAGAAAGATCTTAGCCGGAAGAAATATAATATCAATCAAGTAAAAAATATATTTGAGTCTTAATTCTGTGTAACACTCAAACTTCCAAAATAAGTGACTAGAGAGGGCCTACTGTGTGGTAAATGATTAAAATTATATGAGTGTGTGGGCTGGAGAGAGGTGTCTGTAGTTTTTGTTGCTTTTCTGTAGGACAGGAGGTAGATTACCAGCACTCATTCATTTTGACAGTTCATAGCTGCTTTGCACTCTAGCCCCAGTGTGCTCCATGGTTTCTTCTGATTTCTATAGGTTCCTGCAAACATATGATCATAGTCATGCCCCTCACCACCAAGTGCCTATAAGTAATAAAATTTAAAAATAAACATAGATATGCATATAAACATATATAAATATGTATATATATGAAATATATATAACATCTATCTATCATCTATCATCTATCTATCTATCTATCTATCTATCTATCTATCTATATCTATCTATCTAAATGAAAATATACAGAAAATACAAGGTAGATATTAGGTCAAACACAGAGCTTATGAGTGAATCTAAATGAGCCTTTAGAGCCTTTAGTTATCTAAATGTAGTCTAAGAAAATTTGGCTGCAGATTTGCAACATTCAAACAAACATTAAGTATCTATATCAAACAAAGCATTAAATAGCATACCCTGAGGTACTCCAAAGCTACTCTTGAACAATAGCTGTGAGATTGCTAGTTGGTAACTCCATAATTAGTAGACATTAATGGTTTTCAATTAAATTAGTGGTGTTTTTAAAAAAAAATATGGAAAGACATCAAATCACAAGTAGCTTGATAGTAAAACAACAAAAGTAGATTTTGTGACGTTTTCAAGTATTTTAGTGAATTGTGTGAATATATAAGAAACAACATCTATGTCATGAAAACCCTTGAGATGACTGACATCAGAGGGATTATATCCCATGAATGTCTAGCAACTATTTTGCTAGTAGTTAGCAAATATTTATCTCAACAAGTGAGTACATTGAGGTTTAGTGTGTGCAATAATAAAATTACAATTAAAATAGGTAGTTCTAAAGATTTGGATAAACTTTCAGAAAATAGGAAGTAGTTGTACTCTGGCTTGTAGAAAAATGCTACTTTTCAAATTCATAGTATGATGGCTCATCTTCATTTTCAACTGGATTGAACTTAAAATAACCATAAAAACCCATTTCATGAAGTGTAGTCCTTCCCATTCTGATGGATCAGCAGCTGATGTGGTCCACAAGTACAGTGGGAGCAGAGATGACTAATGGGGGAAGGGGGTTTCAGAAACCATGTATGTATGGTAAATGACCACACTGGCAGGTAGATTAGCTTTATGTCAAGTGATTCAAGGTTTATAAGTTTTGGAGGACTGAGGGTAGGAACATCCAGAATGAGCAAAGGTAATTGAGGACTTAGGATACTGAAAATCCTCATTAGCATGGGGAAGCATTTCAGGAATCTCAGGTGCTGGCTTAACAGTTTATTATCAGGAGAAAGGAAATTGAACTTGCAATCTAACTAAGGCTAAGTGACATTCCTCTGGTAGAGGCACATGTGGGGGTTTAAAAGTCCCCAGATACAGTCAGAGAAGGAGAAGCTCTACTAATGAAGGGGGTCTTCCATATTGCATTGGGCCCAGAGGCTATTTGATCATGGTGAACTTTGACCTTAATTAACAGAGTTTTCCCACAATGAAGGATGTCTAGGAAGGTTTAACTGAAGAGATAAGGTCCCCCTTGAAAGCTACTATAACAGTTCACCATACCTTACCACAACAGACACCATGTTAGACATACCACTTCTGATCATAAAACCTAGCACATAGGTTCAGCACTTGCCAAAATGGGAAGAAAGACTTAATCCATAAGTCCAGGAAAGTCCTTAAATAGGAAGTCCCTAAATGTATTAACCTTGCCTTTTGGTTTCTGAAGTTCTGCTTTTTGTTAAATGAAGAGTGAAAACCAAGATGTGTTTTTTGTGCATAAAGACAGAGTTGTATGATTCTGGGATGTATGATTTGAGCAAGTTACCTATGCAGCCACCAGCTGGAAATAAGGATTTTGTTTTTAAGAATATCTACAAGGTGATCTCTGGTGGGCTTACCTAGCAATACTACATCTCATGTCCTAAGGTCCCAGGTTGAGTAAAAAGGAGAAAGCCATCTGAGCACCAATATTTCACTGTCTTAGCTTGCTCATCATGGATGCAACATGACTAGCTGTCCTTCAGTCCTGATGCTACAACTTCCCCACTGTGGTTACTGTGATTTCTAATTGTGAGGCATAATAGGTCCCCCTTCTTTAAACTGTTCTGTCATAACTAACAATGAGGAAAGCAACTAATACACATGGCTTCTTGGGTTTTGCTATTTCTTCTTGTAGCCAGTATCATACATATTTATGCGTATGGTTGAAAGCTGTAAAAAAATAATACTCAATTATTGCCATGTTCATCACATGAGTTTCAAATATGAACATTTATATCTTAATTTACTGTACATACCAAAATTTGGCATGAATATGAATGTTGGATGGAAGATGATCATTGTTAGTGTTGTGTTTTTCCCACTTTGCTTACTTATTTTATGTGTGATGCAAACTCTAAATTTCTTGTTAAAGATCAATAAAGCTTATCTAAAAAAAGAGTTGAGAGATTAGGAAGAAGAAACATAGAATTTGTATCATTGTCTCTTTGACCACTCACCACCTATAATTTGATTGATGGCCAGAAGTCCTACTGATCAACATATGTTTCATCAGGATCCTAGAGATCTAACTTTATCCCACAAACTTCCTTGGCAGTGTCCCAGAAACTGTTCCTCACAGAATCTTCTGACATAGCTTACCACTGAGGCTTATCTGTGTGCATTTATGTGAATCTCAGGTTTGCAATATTTGTGACACATAAAAGTATATTCTTTCCCTTCAGATCCTAATGTAGTGTGTCTGTTTTCCAGGTCAGTTCATTTCTTCAGAGTGTGAAAAGCTCAAGGAAGCAGCGTGTTGTTAGTTATCCAATATGGATAGAGAACTGATTATTTTGTTGTTGTTGTTGTTCATTATAAACCATCCTTTACTGAGACTAGCATATAACTGAAGTGAGTGACATACTCCAATTAGTACTTCACGTACAACTCCACTTTAAATAGAATTTGCATTCTTGCTCTATTCAAAGGTTAGCATGCCTATCCAGTATAAGAATAGTTCTATTTTGACTGAATCATAAGTATATCACAGTTTTAATAGTTAATTTCTTAATGAGAATTTCATATATGTGATCAGTTTCTCACAAGGATACCAATCATATATATAGTTATCTGATCCTCCGTGGGTATATATTTCTCATCTTACCTAATAGAAAAATTTTTTTTTAATAATTTTTAAAAATTTTTTCTCAAATTGTAATTTATTTACACAGGGGTTATAAACACAGAAAGGTAGGATGTGGGGAAGGTGATGACACTGGAGTGTGGGTGTTCAGGGGGAATACAGATATCTTTCAGAACCAGGTATCAGCTGGGTGAAGGTTCAGGGGACAGGTCACTATGGCTCTGCCTATGACTCACTTGTCCTTATCTAAGTTGGTATTGTCTGCCAAGGCTACCTATTTACAAGGTCTATGGCTACTTGGGCTGGTAAATTTTCACAAAAGCTGCCTGTTTATAATAGCTATAGAACAAAATTTTATTTTTTTGGAATTTCTATGCTTTCCAATCTATCAGAAGTAAATGATCCAATATATATAATATGTATTATATATAATTATATATAATATATCCAATATATATAATCTATCCTGAAAAGTGGAGTAAGCTCCCTTCCTTTATTTCTATTTATTGTGAGTTACTTTGTTTTATATGTATTTTAAATTTGTAACCAAAATTCTCTTTGGTAATAAATGAGTTACTGTGCACATATCATGCAAGCAAGTCTTCCAACTTGATTTAAAATTATTAAGTATAAATCACTCATATTTCTGAAGTAAGGCTTTGTCATTTCATAACTCAGTGATGTAAAGTAAGACACCCATGCATGAAATGCTGGTCTCTCAGTGAGAACCTTATGTGCTAGTCAGTTATCATTGGCTTACTCAAGGTTTGAACTCAACACTAAGTACTTTTCTCAGGAAGCAAACAACAGTGGTTTTTGAAAGTCGGTGGTATTGGTGTTTTTCAGAAAGGCCAAAGAAGATCTGCTGAGAACTCAGAAAGAACGAGACTTCCACCGCATGCATCATAAGCGCGTAGTGCAAGAAAAGAACAAGCTCATTGCTGACCTCAAAGGGTGAGATGCTCATGTGTGTTGACTAGAGCAGGGCTGTTCAAATGAACTTGTTTCTGTAAGTTTATTGGGTCGGAAGTTTAAGCCCTTGAATTGAAGCCATAGTCACTCTATTGGAGTGTGTGATTGAGAAGTCAAACAAAAATATGAGAAAATGTACTCTATTGTTGCTTTGTCATTCAAGACACAGCCTTGGTAAGTCTGATATGAGCAAAGGACCTCAAGGGTGTATTTACAGTGAGGTGAATTGTGAAGAGTGAATAAGCTTGTGGAGTGATGTCCTCAGGCTGCCATTGTGAGATAGAGCACTATATGCAACAGCACTGATCATGGAAGAACATGGAACACTCACCAGATGAGCCAAGGATGACAAAGAACAGGCAGGGCTTTGCTGGGATACAAGATATATCCTACATTAGCTTGAATTTATGAGAGAAATTATAGAAACTATTTTGGGAGGCATTATTCATACTCAGGATTCCTCCTTCATTAGCTTCCTTCCATTTTTTTTCTGTAAAGCAAGAAATCAGTTTTATAGCCCTTAAATAAAATGATCTTGTGTTTGTTGTATGATAATACCATATAACAAAACATTCTGTGTTGACAGGGATATTAAAAATATATTATCCATTATTATAGTGTTTATCTAATATAAACACTAGATATTTATGTTTAAATATATATCACACCCACTAAATATGCAATTAAAAAGGTCATACTGAACTAGTTGCTTTTATCAATGCTATTATATAATATTGAGCAAGAAGCAGTTTAGGGATTGTAAGACTTGCTCTGGCTTATAGATTGAGCCCGTCATGCCATCATGCCTAGGCAGACATGGCACCAGAGGTAGAATGCTGGCTCATCATATTAATCTGAAGTCAGAGAGTAGAGAGTGAATGAGAAGTGGAACAAGGCTAAAACAACCTCTAGGCTTTACCAGGGACTGATTGCTCCTAGTAAATATCAACCTCCTGAGGATTCCTCTGCCTTCCTTAACAACAGCAGTATCTGGAGACCAAGTATGGGAAATCATGAAACTATGAGTAACGTTTTGCACTTGAACATGATTCTTCCCCTGTGCTTTATGAGCTCCCATCTCATAGTTCAGAATAAAATCTTTTGAACTTGCTATGTTTCCACAGTAATGAATACTTCCAGGACAGTTGAAAAATCTCAACAGATTTGACACTAAAGGCAATCTCTTTACTGTGAATCTTCATAAAATCAAAAGGCAATTTATAATATATAATAATATGACGTAAACAGTCTCATCCCAAAAGGGAGGAATAGTGGTATATAACAAAGCAAACTGAAATCTAGCAGGGCGAACGACAAACCCTGCTTGCACATGTCTGCTATCTGGGGCTTAAGATGGAACTCACTCTACTATGAACATCTTGAGTAGCCCCACCCTTGGGGTTCTGCCACCTGCAGCACATGTAGCTTCTCCCTGGCTCTGGGATTCCTTCTGTACCTATAGCTTTCCTTAGTAGATATCCCATAGTTTTGACATCTCTAGCATCCTAAGGCTTCTATTACAATGTATACCTACCATATTTTAATTCAAAGAATGAATATATATGTCAAAGGATAGTGCTCACAAATGGAATGAAATAAAGCTACCAATGTATGATACAGAGTAACTTGAAAAACTGTGATGAGTGAAAGAAAAAAGCTTCCAGTGAGAACATATTCTGTGACACCAAATACACAATCCCATAGTTTTCTGGGATGTTTGAACTGCTGTTATATTTTGATAAATTATGATCTTAATGGATATACATATTAATCTAAATGGATAACTCTGACACTTGGGATCTACATATTTTACTTCATATAACATATTCTTTTGTAAAAATTAAAGCATAATTTGAAGACATTTTGAATAAAACAAAATTCTGAAGGTATTTCTATCATATCTTAAGTAGTATTACCTTCTGTGAGATGTTAAACTATTTTTAGCATTAGTGAAATGATTCCATACTTAAGAGTGTTTTAAAAGGACCTGAGTGCCATTTGTAGTACCCTTATGAGGCAGCAAATAAGTACATGTAGCTCCTATTACAGGGCATCTAATACCTTCTTCTGATTGCTTTGGACCCCTGTACACATGCAGTGTACAGTCACACAGACATATAGGTTCAAAGTAAATATAGATTTTATACTTCATTTTCTTAATATGAAGTCAAAGAAACACATTTCCAAGAACATCTTTTATTTTGGTATAAACAAACAACTCCTGGTTTCTAGTTTAATTGCCTATTGTTTTTGACTCTGTTTTTTGGGAATTGTGAATTTATATTAGGTTTTTTGAAACAAGGTCTCATGTATCCTAGGAAGGTCCTGAACTCACTATGTGGCTGCAACTGGCTTTGAACTTCTGATCTTCCTATCCCTACCTCCTGAATGTTGGGATTACAGGCACATAGCACTATTCTACCTGGAAATATATACTCTCTAAATTTGAAAGAACTGCAACAGTCCTCTGTGCACAGACTTGGGTACAGAAAACTGTGCTGCTAGGAAATTGGAAAATATGGAATAAAAATATAGTGTGTGTATTTATCCCTAACCTGCGGTAGACTGAAATTACACAGGAAATAACACTGTTCTTCTTGGCTCTGGTATGTTGAACTTTATATAGCTATTCATTTTTATTCATAAGCACACAAAGATGGGATGAAAGAAGAAAGAAAAGGATTAGATGTTAGATGAAAATCACTGATGTAGCTATTTTACCCTTTCTGATGATGCAATTGTCCTTTTTACTTTTATAGGCTGAAATTGCATTATGCATCTTATGAACCAACTATAAGGGTGTTACATGAGAAGCATCATGCTTTACTGAAGGAGAAAATGCTGACCTCTTTGGAAAGAGATCGAGCTGTTGGGCAGGTAAGGAAAGAGGCAGCCAAAGCTACCTTGAAACAATTTGTAATTATTTTTTGTTTATTGTACGTGTGTGTGTGTGTGTGTGCATGTGTGTGTGTATGTGTGTGTGTGTGTATGTGTGTGTGTGTGTGTGTGTGAATGTGTGTGCTCAAGAGTATGTATGCTTATGGAGGCCAGGTACATGTATATGCATATGCAGGACATCATATGTTATTCTCAGACATGCTGTCTCCTTCTTTTGAGACAGGGTCTCTCACTGGACTGAAGCTCAACAATTACACTAGACTGTTTGATCAATGAGTCCCAGGGATTTTTTTGTCTCTATATCTCATATGTTGGAATCACAAGTATGTGCCACCATGTTGGGGATTTGTATGTGGGGTCAAGGAATTTACCAACTGAGCTGTAGCTTCAACCCCTAGCATTCATTTTTATGAGTAAATCAGTGGTTTTGTTTTCGAGTTGAGTTTAAAACATTGTCAAGCAATTTGTATATGAAATTTATTTGGAAACATGATGGAAAGTATCTAGTCTATTAACAGCCCATAATGATTATTAATGAATTAATTAACATGTATCTGAAACATGAAATAATATATTACTAAAATGCATTTACATCTGATAGAGGGCTAATACCCAATATATACAAAGAACTCAAGAAATTAGACTCCAGACAACCAAATAACCCTATTAAAAAATGGGGTATAGAGCTAAACAAAGAATCTCAACTGAGGAAACTCGAATGGCTGAGAAGCACCTAAAGAAATATTAAGCATCCTTAGTCATCAGGGAAATGCAAATCAAAACAACCCTGAGATTCCACCTCACACCAGTCAGAACGGCTAAGATCAAAAACTCAGGTGATAGTGGATGCTGGTGAGGATTTGGAGAAAGAGGAACACTCCTCCATTGTTGGTGGGATTGCAAGCTGGTTCAACCACTCTGTAATCAATCTGGCCGTTCCTCAGAAAATTGGACATAGCATTACCCGAGGACCCAGCTATACCAGTCCTGGGCATATACCCAGAAGATGCTCCAACATATATAACAAGGACATATGCTTCACTATGTTCATAGCAGCCTTATTTATAATAGCCAGAAGCTGGAAAGAACCCAGATGTCCTTCAACAGAAGAATAGATACAAAAAATGTGGTACATTTACATAGTGGATTATTACTCAGCTATTAAAAACAATGAATTGGAGAAATTCTTTGGTAAATGGATGAACTAGAAAATATCATCCTGAGTGAGGTAATCCAATCACAAAAGAACACACATGGTATTCACTCACTGATAATTGGATATTAGCCCAGAAACTTGAACTACCCAAGATTCAACTCATAGACCACATGAAGCTCATGAAGAAGGAAGACCAAGTGTGGGTGCTTTGGTCCTTCTTAGAAGGAGTAACAAAATACTCAAGGGAGCAAATATGGAGACAAAATGTGGGACAGAAGCTGAAAGAGGGGCCGTCTGGAGACCATTCCACCTGGGTATCCATCCTATGTGCAGTCACCAAAGGTAGATGCTGATGTGGATGTCAGGAAGAGCATGCTGATAGGAACCTGATATAGACGTCTCCCTAGAGGTCTGCCAGAGTCTGACATATTCAGAGGTGGATGCTCACAGCTAACCATTGAACTGATCAAGGGGTTCCCAATGGAGGAGTTAGAGAGAAGACTGAAGGAGCTGAAAGGGTTTGTGGCCCCATGAGGAGAGCAACAATACCAACCAACCAGAGCTCCCAAGGTCTAAACCACAAGCCTGGGAGCACATAGGGAGTGACCCATGGCTCCAGCTGTATATGTAGGGGAGGATGGCCTTGTTGGGCATAGGTGGGAGAGGAGATTCTTGGTCCCATGAAGCCTGGATGCCGAATGTGGAGGAATTTGAGGGTGGGGAGTTGGGAGTGGGGAGGTAGGTGGAAGCACATCCTTATAGAAGCAGGAGGAGGGATGATGAGATAGGGGATTCCTGGGGTGGGGAGGAATGAGGTAAGGGGTAACATCTGAAATGTAAATAAAATATCCAATAAAAATTTAAAAAAGAAAATACTGAGCTGTTGTAGTAAAAACAATAAACAAAATGGTTAAAATGTGAGCTTTCAAAACTATCCACATCAGCATTAAGCAACAAACTTAGGTGAAACATAGATTTTGAGAATCACAACTGGTCTAATTATATACATTCTAAGGACCTAAAATGTCGCACACCCATAGTTTATTAAAGATTGACGTGAGACAGTGGCCCTAAGTTTTTTCTATCCCATCAATTGGTCTTAATGATGCAGCCTCTCTTAGGAATATGCAAAGTGGAAGCTAGTCGTATCAAAAGCTATTACAAAATAATGAAACACAGAGAAAGATTAATAGAAACTCTCAAAGAATGTGGGGTTTCCAAAGGTGGAAAAAATCTTTTGAACTGTCTTTGTTCATCTCTTTTTATAGGGTATTATTAGAAACTTGACAAAACCTGAGCTACTCTACTGAGTTTGGTTAATTCTCTGGATAATCATAGGCCAAAGAATGAACAGTCCACAAGCTCTATGCAGCTTGAGCTAACCAGGGGATGGTTATGTACTGTTTGAGTGCTGCTTATCTAGTCGAGGTGATTGAAAAGTACCTCTATTCATTTTTGAGTTTATATATGTAAGTAATTGACCTTGACTCTCTGCTAGCTATTGGCTACTTAGCGAGATTCTCTACCTCAGACCTTGCTATTAATTATTCTGATTTCTCTGACTGTCACTTCCTGACATAGAGTGCTAATCATCCTTTGTTGGTTGCTTTGGCTGTCTCTGACATTGAAGGTGTCCTCAGAGTTAATTATACTGAGATCTTTTTGTCCTCATAGGTATCATGAAGTAGCTGCAGACTTCTTATTTACCTCTGTGTAGGGGATGGTCTAGGTCTCACTCTTGAAATGTCTGTTAGAGTAGTCATGTAAAAAGCAAGAATTCTGTAATAAACAATAGTGCCTTGCACAAGTTTCACAAATTGAAAAGTTATCTTGGAGTAAGGCAGCTGGCCTATTGTCACTGACATTGCTTTCTAGACAGAGTTTATCAACATCAGGTCCATGTTGTTTTTAACAACAGACATTAAATCTTTTAATTGCATTGTGGATGAGTTTCTACAATGCTGATAGAAAATGATCCAATCAATTTGATCTCGTAGTCTGTAGTTGTGCTCTCCGGCAAAGGCTTACCCTGCCAGCCCCTTGCTGATCTGCATTCATCAGTCCACTGTCAGCCTTGGCCACACCTTCTGCATATTGCAGAAGGCTGAGGCCATGGTGAGGCCACTTCAGACACACATACACTCTTTGATTTTCACATCTAACTACTGATTTACTAGAAAAATAGAGGAATTGGGAGTAATGGTGTAAATCTAAGAGTCTGTAAGTCAGTTCTGCAAACATTTAGGTCTTTTATATTTTCTTCTGCTTTCTCACATAGTAAATGGAAACGAACCACTTGCCTTTAAGACCAACATTCTGTCAAGTGAAAGCATGGCTAAGAGTTAAAATAATATTAGGAATCAGGTCTTAATTTTTTGTATCACAACACAGATGCACAGCAAACTGTTGTTTCTATGGAAAAGTGGTTTTATTTGTCTTTCAACCCATATTCCTGCTGAAGACAATAGATAACCTATCTTCTAGAGATCATGTGGATTCTTGATTAAAACAGCCTCTTTAAGTTTAGCACAGGATGTGTAAAATGTTATTAAGTGCTTAGCAGAAATTGATTCTCTGTTAAATTTCTTAATTTTTATCAGTCAAAAGGCCACTTAAATATGTATATGGTGTGAAGTCTACTTGTCATTGTCTGCCCATACTTTCTGGTATTATATGTCAGACTTGATCAGTTTTTGATGTTGATGTATTCATATGGTTGCTTTGAAGGAACCATGGAACCTTTCTAACTTTATAGTCTCTGTTATAGAGTCTGTGAACATTTTAGCATGGTCTCTCTCTCTCTCTCTCTCTCTCTCTCTCTCTCTCTCTCTCTCTTTCTCTCTCCCTCTCTCTCTCTCGGGGGGGGGAGGTCAGGCCTATGTTTTGGGTCTAGTATTTTAAATGTTACCATTCCTTGAGAGATAGCTCAGTAGTCAAGATCACTTTTTATTCTTATAGTTGTGAACCACATGGTAGTTTAACAACCATCCATTAATCTAGTTTCATGGGGTGTGAGGCCGTCTTCTGATGGAGATGGGCAGCAGGCACACAGGGATGCACATATATACATTAAGGCAAAACATCCAGACACATTCAATAAACTTGAATAAAATTATTTACAAATTAACAGTTCTATGTACCTCTACTGAAATATGATGTGGATTGGCTGTAGAGATTTTAAGCATGTTCTGAAAGGCCCTAAAGTTTAACAGCATAACACAAACTGTGAAGCGTCTGTACAGCATGTCAGTATTCAAGGCTGTTCCCTGAGGAAGTGGAGGGGGCTATGTTTCTGTACTATTATTCACTGGAAACCACTCCATGCCCCCATTTGTCTCAATAATGACCACACCTGTTCTTATAGACTAATTTCTAATGTTTTCTCTTAATTTTAAAAAAGAAAACAAATTTGGAAAATATTTTCTGATGGAAATACTAGAGCTTATTTCTTGATATTGAAAATGGAACAGTTAGGATTTAGAATCAGTTTTCTTCTCTTAGCTATATCTGCTGTTCAAAGCTGAAGACAAATTAAAGTTTTAGAAAGTCATATTGAAATAGATTCACTAAGAACAAAGTTGATACAAGGCGTCTGATTTTTTTTTCAGGATTGTTTTTTAGATTCAAAATCCAATATCCTTGGAATGTATTCTGTATGATATATGATTACTCACACCAACACATATTATTCAAACTCCATATGGGTCAAATGATTGAATAAGCTTATATCTTAATGTCCTTAACATAGGTTCAAGAACGGTTCCAAGAGTATCTAATGTTTATACTAAGTAGTAGAAAATTTATAATTTGTTGAACCCAATTTACTAAGTGGTAAAAGACTGCCAAAAATTATTCTGTTATAGTCTTGGAACTAATTACCTTAGTCCCCAAATTAGAGAAGAATTTAGGGTTTTAATCATAAGCATTTTCTTGGAAAGTAAGCCATGCCTTCAGGGACTGAAACTTTCTTAGCCAAAATTTCCAAGGAATTTTAATTTGAAAGACAGAAACCAATCTGTTGCCAATAAACCTTTTCTTACTAGAGCTGATTCATAAGTATATCCTGACTGTGTGGTCACTGGTTAATCTTCTAACCAAAACCTATTAGTGTGTCATGAAGCCACAAAATTCATTCAAAATATATGTACAAGAAGAATATATTTAAGTAGGAAAATTTACCAATGATTTATCATAGACGATTTATATTTATCTTGAAATTTAAGGTTTATTCCATATACCCTGAGATCTTACTTTCAACTCATACCTTAAGGATGTGTGTTAAAAGCAGAGAATAGAATCTTCTGCTTGCTATGGGAACCAACCCTGATCATCATATCCTCAGATTCTTATCTTAATGAGCATTTAACTTACTATGTTTTTCTTCAAAGCTATATAATAACTGCATTGTAAATGGGTAGAATTTATAATACTTCAAATGAAAAGTCCTTGAGAATTTCACATGAGTACTGTATTAGAATCATTTCCGTCTGTTCTCCCTGCTACAGACTATCCCATGTACCCCAGTTCTTTCTCGTGGTCAAACTTTTGCTTTGATTGTGATTTTTGCATGCACACATGAAATAATTGCACATATAAGTGCAACCTATCAAGTTCACTTAGTGTGGTTCATATATATACGCATTTAGAGCTGACCACTTGGGAATGGGAAACCTATTAAGGGGCTCTTCTCTGGAAACAAGTTATTCTCCCACTCTCAGGAGTTTTTAATTGACTGTCTAGCTTTATACCTCAGGGTGGGGGATTTGATATTTGACCCATCCTTGTGGATAGGTGTGACTCTCAGGATTTAGAGAATTTACGCTATTCAATTTATAATCTTAAAGGGTGAAAGTACACATTTACTAGATAAAAATCCAGTAAGCATTTAAATGCCTTTGGTACATAATAAACATTAAAATGACTCTTTTAAATTTGCATAAAACTTAAAACTTTACAATTCTAGTTGTTCGTTTTGAAAGTATATGGAAAATGTTTTCATAATTCTGAAAAAAATCGATAATTCATAAAAATCCAAAATGCATTTGGTTTGTAAGTGCATAAGTATGATAACTTAACAGTCATTTTGTACTTAATGGTATTTAGGATTGCCATGGAAACACTCCTCTGGGTAGGTCTGTGAAGAGATTTCCAGGAAAGTTCAACTGAAAATAGGATAATAATGCCATGGCTTGGTGTCCAGGCCTGGATGAAAAGGAGATAGCAAGCTGAGCACCAGGATTTGTTTCTGCATCCTGATTGTACATACAATGTTGTTAGCCCTCTCCGGGCACCTACCATCAGGCCTTCCTACCATGAAGGACTAAGCCCTCAAACTGAGAGATGAAGGAAGCCTGCATTCCTCATTCCTTACGTTGCTTTGTTATGTAGTTGTCAAAGCAGCAGAAAAGTAAAAAGTAACAGATAGCTGGTACTGAAGAGTGAGGGGCACTGCTGTGATAAACCTGATGATGTGGTTCCTAGCAGGCAGTGGGACTAGTTTCTGGGAATGATGGTGGAAATGTTTGGAACTTTGGGCCAGAATATTCTAAGAATTCCCAAAGTAGAGCTTAATACATCTTTTCAGTAGCTGGTAAAGAAGATAAGCATACTGACAAAAACAAATAATGGAGGTCTGGCTCAGGATACTTAAGAGAACAAGGGGCTGTCTGGAACTGAGCTAGAACTAAGTAATGTTATATTCTGGGAAAGAATCTGCCTGAGTTCTTGTTCCTGGGTGCGGAAGAGAGGTTGAATTAAAAGGTAGTGGACTAAGGTGTTTGGCAAAGAAAATTTCTCCTTAATAATTATAGATGCAGTCTCTGCCTCTGCTCTCACCTTGTCTGTAGCTTTAAATTCACCCTCCCCCCACCCCACTCCTTTCCTTAATAGTTTTCAGTTGAGATTGTTGCAATGTTAGAGACAACAGGACTGTACTGAGGAGAAGCTGTCAGCACAGTATAGAGCCCAGCTAAGAGAAGCTGTGTGTTCTGTAGGCAGCCAGACTTGAGTGTGGAGCTGCCCAGTTCCTCTGGAGTCCACGTGTTTCCACCAATAGCCCTAAAGCTAAAAGCTCTTAGTAGCCAAGTATCTAGAAACTGAGTCACATTTCTTGTTCTAAGACTCTGTTAACAGAGAGGAGATCACAACTGAGAATGTCTCCACAAAACTGACTTTCAGTCAAGTCTGTGGGATGTTTTCTTGAGTCAGGATTGATGTGGGAGGGTCCAGTTCCTCCTTGTATGTTGTTACCACCTCTGAACAGGTGGTCCTGGCAAGAAAGGAAACTTAGCAAGACATGAGGAACAAGCCAATAAGCACTGTTCCTCTTCTTCAGTTCCTGGATTCAGGTTACTGCTTTTGAGTTCCTGATCCAAGTTCCCTCCAGGGTGGACAATAAGCTGCAAGCTGAGATAAATCTTTTACTCTGTAGTTTATTTTTAATCATAGTGCTTATCACATCAACAGAAACCTAACTTAGATTCTATCGAGAAAGAATTCCCAGTGTTCTGGCTTGTAACAGTTTGATCAAAAGATTAAATAATGTGGATTTGGAATAATTCAAAGAAAAAAATTTCTCTGGTCTTAAATTACAAAGATGATCCAGTGAGTAATGGGTGTGAGTGTGTAATAGGCTAATTTCACATAGAAGAATACCAGATAGCTTAAGCTCAGGGAGGGTGAACTCAACAATTCATTAGCTATGTGTTGGGTGTACTTAAAGAATTGTTTTCAAAGCCAGAGTAGATCCAGGGGAAAAGAACATCACATATCACTGCAGTGATGAAATCTAGCAAACTACCTCTTCCATGTACCAAGGTTAACTCATCATCTTAACCTGTGTTGAGGACAAGTACCTGTGAGGAATGCCTATTTCTAGTTAGCTATGGGGGAAGGAAGTCATTCTGCATTCATGTCCATTCTGTGGGGTATTTTATGTAGAGCGCTTCACAACCACCCTGTAGGGTACTTTGTAACCAGTGCTTCTCAAGCACTCAGGGCCATTAACAAAAGGGAGCATTTCAGAAATGCATTATTCTAGCCGAGTGACTCAATGTAAGGTAGTATTCTGACTGAACTCCAGGGGCACAAATGCAAAGCAAACCAATGGAGGTTACTACACGGTGATATATTAACACTGGGTTATCACGTGTAAAAGTGTGAGCCTGTGTGTGTGGCACACTGTAATTCCTAGTACTGTATCAGCCACCAATGTATGTTGCTTACGATGTTCTGATAAGTTTATAATCCATTTGCCTCCTGAGAAAACTTACCTGTCATTTATTTTACCTTAGCATTCCATTGGTACCAGTCTACTGGCTACAGTTCCTCTGCTATTTTTTTTGATTTAAATGTACTAGTATCTAGTTATAGTCAAGAAATCTGTACATTTGTATGTAATTAAGTGGAAGGTATGTTATGTTTGGGTAATTATGTACAGTAAAGAATGAGACAAATTTAGAGTTTGAATTTTAAATTTGATTCTGTGATTCAGGGAATGTAGGACTAGGCATGCTACAGAGCCAATTAATGTTCTTAATTATAAGAAATGGTTAATAAAACAGGTTATCTATGTAATATATTGTTAATCATACTTTTGTTCCTGGTTACTCCATAGTTATAAGAATAAATTGCCATAGTTAATAGGTACAAAGATAAACTGTGAGGAAATTTAAGCAAAAGAAAACCCTTTCTCAAGGTAGAGCTGAACAGTTGTAAAGTATTTAAAGCACATTTTTTGTTTAAGAAATTTTGGTGTGAGATACACACTTCAAATACTTTCAATGGTGAATGATTAGTGATTGCACATGGAATTGAATTTTAACCAAAACAATGCTATCTTTCTGCTAAAATTTATGTTCAGTCCTTTATAACTTAAAGGCATTGGTTCTAGAGCAATTAATATTTTTGTATTTTGCAATCAATTTTTAAATGTTGCATTTTGCTTAACATTTTAAAATTAAATTACTATTTATAATGCCACATGTTTACATTATTTGGTTTTAGATTTCTGGGCTTCAAGCAACACTGAAAAATATAGACATAGGACATATTCAGGTCCCTGTAATCAAAGGTAAGAACATAATGTTTATTAATACTGACCTGATAATATTTCAGCCTGACTGGTGATCAGCTTTCTAGATATATTTAAGAGGGAATAAAGGTTGTGGAAACTAGTTCGTAAATAAACAGATTAATATGAAATCTAGATGTGATATAATAGAGATTTATTTTAAACCAATATATGTTTTAGGAGCTCTAGAAAGACTCCTGGACAGAGTGTGATGGATTTCCTGGTAGCAGACAAGCCTTCTTTCCATATATCTAACTAAAGTGAAGATGAAGCAATAGATTTTGAACATTGGCAAACATACAATACAGGTCATAGAAGACAAATGACATACAGAAAAATACAGACCGGGTTCCACAATCAACCATGGGTTCATGTCTAAGAAACCTTATAAACTAAGCCTCATAGAAATGGGTGCCTAAAACATATCAGTCTAGATGAAGTGAAAAGGAAAATTCAGAGTTGCTGAAACAACTGGAATCTTTAGAAAATGTTACAGAGGAGTTGAAATGAAGAGCATCTGCTCCTGCGAGGGAGATAAATATTGGTTCTAAGTTGATGACAGGTCTACTTCTATACAACAGCACTACTTGAGACTTGCAAAGAGGGAAATTTCTGTAGGACTAAGAAGAAACTAGAAATTCTCTGCATCAGTCCTGATAGGAGATACTGCAAGGCTAGCTCTGCCTGCTGGACAGGCCACTTTTGTACATCTTTAACAGCATGATAACATTCAACATCCCATATTTACCCTATAGAATGAAAGACAAAGCTCACAAGTGTTCATAGGAGACTGAGTTTAGAGCAGGATTCTTACCAAGTTAATGGCCCTGAAAAAAGTAGGACTGTACCTAAATTTAACCAAAACACCATAAAATTAATCCTTGAACTACACATTGATCAGCCAAAAATTAAACTGTTTTCTTAATTAGAAAACCATCACCCTTCCGATGAAGACAGTTGAATAGAATATCTACAATGTGTCATTCCTCTGCCCAGTTCATAACTAAGCATTTGATTATGTATAGAAGTATATGACTCAAAGTCAAGACAATAAGTTTTAAATGGAAGCCAACCCTAAATTGCTTCAGGTATTGAATTTAACAGGTAAAAATTGCTGAAGGAGCATTTGTGAGATTATTTTAAAGAACCTAAGACAAAATACATCAGTAAGTGAATAGATAGGGACTGTCATCAGGAAAATATCTGTGTACACAGACACAGACACACACACACACACACACACACACACACACACACACACCCCACTTGTATAGATACAGGAACAAATTGAAATTGTAGAACTGGAAAATGTGCCATTATATAAAACATTCAAATGCAGTATAAGTTAGTTATCTTTTATTACATATTTATTAAATTATAGCAAACAATACATTTTAAATGAAGTATCACTTAACTTAAATTACTTAAAAATGGGAAAGAGGAGGCTCTAAGGTTTAGAAAAATGCTAAAATTAGATTTTTTTCTGATAAATGAAATGCCCTAACATTTTCAGAGGCCTTCTCATTATATTTGATTAATAAAAGATTAAATGCAACATTCTTATATTTAAATTCTTCTTTTTCTTGAGTTTGTAGTTCCTTTCTATATATATTTATATTGTCATGTTTGCATTAGTCATTAAATTTTAATATTCTGGTTTGCTATAAGGCAGTAACTTGAATACAAGATTTATACATTTATTTATTTATTTATTTATTTATTTATTTATTTATTTATTTTGAGGTAGTGCTTCTCTACATATATCTGACTGTTCTGGAATTCACTGCATAGACCAGGCTGGCCTTGACTCTCAAATATCTGCCTGCCTCTCCTTCTGCCTCCAGTGTGCTTGGATTAAAGGCATATACCATCATGCCTAGTCCCCAAAACGCTTATTTCTAAACCATTCAATGAGGGCTTATCCATATATTATAATTTATTATAAGAAAATGAGAAATCTATTAACTGCACATTTGATATGCTTAGTAATATGAAAATTATGGAAAAAAGGACTTTAGAACCCCATAGAGGAAATAAGCATCCTATGTGGTAAGCAAAGTACTGCCAGGTTTAGTACTTGCAGATGAACAGAACACAGTACTGCTTATCGTATTCCTCACTCAACAGCTCAAGGTATGCTTGACATCATACATGTTTATTAATGAGCATCTTCTAAGTTATTTTTGCTGCTGCTCAGAATTGCACCACGAGATGCTCATTTCTTACATTGGTACGTAGACAACGTAATCTGATTTTGAAAGATGTAATATTACATTTCAAATAGTGTTTCTAGAACACTGAGTTTTTTGACTTTCAGTTAAATGTGTGATTGGCCTTCTCAGTTTTGCTTGTGAGTGCCTTCATATCATAAATATTTTTTAATCATCCATCTGGAATAAATTTCCTCAGTAGCACTTTTCCATTAAGTAATTGGTTCTTACATTGGTGTTTGCTCGGTAGCAGAGTTGGAGGTTGGCAATGTTAGGTGTTAGTAGTTTAAGTTAGAGAGAAGAATTTTCAGATTTATCCCAGGACCTGGGCATGTTCAGTTAACTTTGGTTGAATGTGTGTATAAGTAAAGAATGGTTGATGAATTTAGCATGAGAAAGCATGACAAGTCAAACTTCTACAAATGAATATTGCTTGTCCACTTGTTGTTTTAAAAGCCTTATCTTGAAATCATAGATTGCTTAAAATATTTATTATAATCATATAGATTTTGAAACTGTAGGTCACCGGAGAGGACTATAGGGGTTGGCAGTAACAAAAATGAGAAGATAAGCCTCCAATAGTCTCCACAGGGAAGTGGATTTTGATGGATATTGCTGAATGTTAAAGAATATATATGTAGTTATCCATGAACCATGCAAAAACAATAATGTCTGAGCTTCTTATTCACTATACTGATACTTATGTAAGGAAACTGTTTATGTGATGGGGAGTGGCAGTTTGTTTATATGATGGTGTTAGGAAATGAAAACCATTATTTTACTACTAGTTTAATGTATATTCTGCAAGTTTAGTTTTAAAATATTGATTATTCTAAAATGTAGTAGGGTGTATATTTTTGTGATTTAATTTTGCATACTGAATATCAAACATGCAGTAATAAATCAATTCCTTTCATATATTCCTGTTTCATTTGTTCTGGTCCTCCTTTGCTTTCTAGTTTCTTGCTTTCTGGTTTCCTTTAGACAGTGATGCTTCATGTGATCTTAATGTTGTGTGAAATCCGCTCAGATTCTTACGAAAGTCTGTTTGAGAGCTGACTGTGTCCCTTTTCTGCAGTCTCTGTCCATATAAATACCACTGCATAGTCTTTTTCTCATATATAATGCTAGTGACCTTCAGAGCATCATCAGCACAGTTATATGAAATAATGGGTGAAATACTTTTGTGACAGCAGCAGTCATTCGGTAAAAGACAAATCATTATTATCTTAAAATTGTCATCGTCTTGAATGCTGTGATCTTTGAGAAGTAAAGACAGTAAAAGGATGTGGAGTGAAAACCTCTCCATGTTACAAGGGCCTGTAGCTGCTGCTCATCCTTACATGTTCCAGAGACTTGAGCTTCCAGGGTCTTTGGGACCATGATTTGCAACATTGCTGAAGGAGGACAGAGACTCAAGTCTATAGTGCTTGGTAACAAACATTTTCTTCTGTGTTATAATGAAGTCATTTTAAATATTTTATCTCAGTTCTCAGAACTGTACATGTTAGGAAACTTAGGTTAGGAAAGAAATAATATGTCAGTTGCATGCACCTCCTTGCTCCTGGCGTCTCTAGTTTTGGTAACCATAAGGTGAGGCACCCTTTTAATTCTAACATACAGAGGCAGAGGCAGGAGGATTGCATGTTCTATAGTTCTATTGCTGGCATGGACTACACAGCAAAGTAATTAGTAAAACTAACAAACAAAACCAACCAAACAACAAACAACCCTTAATATATATATATATATATATATATATATATATATATATATATATATATATTTGCTGACCATCTGTACTGAGTCTTTTGAGAACTGTTCGTTTCATTCATCCATTTATTTATTGAATTATTATGTACTTTTTAATAAAATTTTAAAACTCTTATTTTTTTCTTTTTTTTATATATAATTTATTTTTTTCAGATTGTAATTTATACTCATTCACATAGGGGTTATAAACACAAAAAGGCAGGACGTGGGGAAGGGGATGACACTGGAGCATGGGTGCTCGGGGGAATACAAATATCTTTCAGAACAAGGTATCAGCTGGGTGAAGGTTCAGGGGACAGGGCGCTATGGCTCTGCCTATGATTCGCTTGTCCTTATCTAAGTTGGCATTATCTGCCCAGGCTACCTCTTTACAAGGTCCATGACTACTCAGGCAGTACATGTCTGGTGTCTCCTTTCTGTGTGTTCGCTGCGGCTTCCAGCCACTCATTGTTGCCATTGCTGTGCATGAACTTCTTAGCTTTATGTAATTCCATTTGCCAATTCTCTGAAAAACAGTTAATTACTCTTCCTTTCTCTGTGTGTGCCTACTTAGAAGACAGAAGTCAACTTTGAAGAGCCAGTTCTTTCCTTCTAAAAATGTAGATTCCAGGGATCAAATTTCGATCACTAGTCTAACATGATCAGTGCCTTAACAAAGGTCACCAGGCTAACCTGACCAATGCGTTGATCCTCTGGGCTATCCTGTTAACTTCCTCTGTCTGTCAGTTCATGTTATAATTCCTTGGCTTTTGGATTCCTTTTAAATAGGTCTTGCATGGGTCGTTAAAGCTTTTACCTCTAGCAATTCAGAGTTTTATATCTTTTAAGGTCTTAGATCCACCCAGCATCGATTTCTCTACAAAGGGAAGAGACATTAGAGAGCAATGAAATCATCCAGATCCTTTTGTCTTTGTCATTTTTCCTTCTATAATAAATCTAGTGCAATAACTCACAGTATTGTCTATTGTGTTAGTGAATTTGCCCTTTTTAAGTTATTTTAAATTAATTAGATATAAATTAATTAGATAAGTCACATGTAACTGTATGTATAAATCAATTAGATATAGAGCACAAGTCATATGTACCTATATATGTGTTTATAATGAGATGTGAATACAAAAATCTTTTCTTCTCATTTCCTCCCTCAGGATCTTATGAGACTGCTTCTATCACAAGAGAGTCAAGAGACAGAGGTACATGTATTGCCATGCGTTCTTACATTCTTTCCTTCCTGTTCTTAACATCAAGAAGCATAGACAATAAAATTATATAACCTTTATAACATTCACCATTTCTTTAAAATATTGTCATTTATTACCATTAGTATTATGACCCTATTTAACTTTGTTTATAAGCACACAGCCTTATAATGCAGCAATTTGAATGTCCTAGGATTGAAGACTGTTTCCACTTGTTATAGCGTGCTCATAATTCCATTTGTTAACCTTCTAAGATAATACCATCTTACCTTTTGAGGAAATGAATTTTGAAATCAAACTTAAAACACTTTAGAGTGTCATAGTATTAGTTTAGCACCTTTAAAATTCATATAGTAATAGGATCTTGGTTAGTATATTTGGTTATAACCATATTTTTTTAAAAAACTAATGGGGCTGGGCATGATGATGCATACCTTTAATCCTAGCACTCGGGAAGCAGAAGGTGGCTTTCTGAGTTCAAGACCATCCTGGTTTACATAAGAGGTTAATAGGTCAGCCAAGGCTACACAGCGAGAGCCTCTAACTCCCTCCCTTTATCCCTTCTTTTTCCTTCCTTCCCTTCCCCCTCTGTCTCTGTCTCTTTCTGTCTTTGCCTCTCTTTCTCTCACACACTTAGACACTGATACAGATATGCACAGACACACAGACACACAGAGGGTGCTGGAAAGATGACTCTGGGTAAGACCACTTGCTGGTCTTGCAGCAGACCTGGGCTTGGTTATAAACATCCCTAATTCTGGTTCCAGGGGATCTGATGCCTTCCTTGTACTCCACGGGACATTGGGCATGTATATAATCCATATACATGCAGGCAAAACACTTATATACATAAAATAAATTTAAGATATTTAGAATACACATTTAGTGTGTGTATGTATGTATGTATGTATGTGCACATGCAATTGTGTGCCACCACAGAAACATGGAGGTCAGAAGACAGCTTGTGTGAGGAGTCAGTTCACTCCTTTCACTATGTGGATCCTGGAGGTCAAACTCAGGTCAACAGACTTGGCAGCAAGTGTGGGTTCACACTGACCTATCTTATGAGCTCCATATAATCATACCTTATCCATATAAATTTCAATACTTTCATCATTCATGCATTAAATGATTCTTGATATAAACATGCTTGCTATAATCATATCTTTTACAGGTAAATATTTTGCTTTTATTTTGCAGCTGGTCGCAGTTTTGAGAAAGAAAATGGTTCAGAAGGCCCTACTCAGAAAAGTCTTCGTGAAGCCAGGGAAGAAAATGGGAATAAAACAAAGATGAAGAATGATAAAAAGGTATGATGTTTACCTATGTTCCGATTAGCTGGCATGCAACATAGAGAAATTTACAGGAGAACAATTCATACAGCGTCAGATTATTTACTAAAAAGGAAGTTTAGAGTTTATTTATTACAAGCTCTTTACAGGGGAAAATAGAGCTTGGGCAAGCAGCACTGGCATCTCCTTAAGTCAGGTCACATACTTACTAGGGGTAAGGGCAGCTCCATGAGTCTCAGTGTACTTACACAGCCCTAGTGGTCAGCATGCCTGCTCTCAATCCTACTTACAGGCAACTCTGTCCTAAAGAAAAGGCCTTCTCTTATCCTGCAGTGTAGCATAACTTCCCTAGTCTTCCTTTTAAAATGCATAGAGTAGAATTGTGGACCATTTAAGAATATATGTCTATATTCAATCCATTTTTTGCAATCAGTATAGTAATTAAAATCTTATATAAATGCATAGTCAAAGGAGTAAAAATGAAAAAGAAAGAATGCAAAACACGTTAAAGGAGTTGTATTAGGTACTTCTTTTGTTGCTGGCATAAAATACCCAAGGAGAGCAATGAAAGAGAGTTTTTGGTCATGGTAGTCCTCATCACAGAGGAGCATTCTGTTCCCCTGGTTACACAGGTGATATGCTGTGCCTAGTGACAACTGCTCTGCTGTATACACATATATTCTTTCAGGTGGTATGCTGTGCTTAGTGACAATTGGGTAAGTCATGTGTTACCCCTTTAAAACCTTATATTTGTAATACAAGGATGACATGTTATTTGACAAAAAAAACCTTTGAAAATACAGAACATACAAATTATATATCAATGTACAGTCTATTTTCTTGGTGATGCAATACCACACTTAAGGAAGTACCAATATGATAAAAAGTTAAGACTTCAAAGAAGCTGAACTATGTAAAGTGTATGTGTCTTTTCTTCCCTCTACGGCCAGTAATTTTTATTAATATTTAAGTTAGCCTGCATTTATTATTATATAACATCAGAATATATTTGGTTTATCCACTTTAAATGGCACATGTGGACTTATGGACTCTGTTATAGAAATAAATACATATTTAGAGCATTTTGCCGAACTACATATTATTAGTATGCATATTCTCATAATTGGCAGTGTTTGTTTTATAGTGCTAATTCTATTTTCTGTAAATTAGTATGTGAATCCAATAAAATACCATTTAAATCTATTATATGTAAATATGATTTCTTACAGAATTAACTATTTTGAATAGAGCCATGAAGTAGTAAATGGGCCTAGAAATATGTCTTTAAATGCAGCCACTCTTTCGTGCCTCATTCGCTCATACTTGGCTGCCCTTCTTCTTCCTTAGTTCCTACACTGTTCTATTCAGGCTGCCTCTTTTGTTTTCCTGAAGTATCTCCTAGAGTAATTTTCAAAAGATTCTACGGAGATAGATCATCTCAATATTTACACATCTGAAATAGTCTCATTTTGTCTTGAATTAATATTCGGTTAATAATAGTTTATCAATTTAAATTAATTCCTCATTTGCATCTTGAGGGAACAGCCTTGCTATCTTAGATGCTGCTGCTGTTTGTTTTCGAGTGATTCTCATTTTGTCTGAAAATAACCAGTGCTGTATGCATTGCAACATACTACTATGCCAATATTTTGAAAAAAATATGACAATAGTGTTTGCTCATAAAATGGCCATATTTATATTTGAGGAACTTTCAGGCTGGTTTGTGAAGTCATTCTTCAATATTCTTAGATAAAAACTTATTCCTTGCTTTTTGAAACTAATTAATCAAGTCTGAGATCTTGGGTACAAAAAGCAGCCTCAGATTAGTGACTTACAATTAGAAAACTGATTGTCCAGTTTTATGTGACACTAAAGCTCTATATTTGATGTAGAGTTAAATCTCCTGTGTTTCTGCCAAGAACTTCTGAGTTCACAGGATACAGAGATAGTGAGGATAGTGGTATGTGCTCTTCATCATTGTTCTGTTTTTACTTGTAATGTTGAAGTTGGAAGAGGAAAAGGATTTAAGAGGAATTAGTGAAGTTATGTTTTCATTCGAACAACTTTGTGATGTCTTAGAGTTCTTTGGACCTGCCCGACACTGAAGTCAGGTTACTTCCATCATGAAACCTTCATACTCATCTACAAACTTCTCTGAGAAACTGTGTCCTGTCGCAGCACTGCCTGGTGGCCTGCCTACCCATGTTCCTCTTAACATGCAGCTCGGGTATTCTTCCTTACCTGCATCATTTTCCATCTCAGGCCACACTCTTCACTGCCTGTTAAAGCAACTCTAGGTCTTACTCCTCCTGGCCTCACAGTCAAGCTTCCATAGGTAAGCGTGATGTTTGATTTCACTCTTCAGTGAGATCTTCATCTTGCTGTTATAGATTGCAAGTTAGGAATCGTTTCACACTGCACATTCCAAATACGGACAAGCATGAGACACCCCGCTTGTTGTCCGTAGTGTGCATAGTAGGTGTGGCATTCACATTCCTAAGTCTTAGAGGAATAGCCCTCACATGGGCTTCATCTAGAAAGGTTCCTGGTACCCTCCATTCCCATGCTCTCCAGTGTCTTCTATCTTAGACACTTATGAAACGTTTAAAAGAATCAACTCCTTTCAGTAAATCCTTTAAATTTTGTAAATAGTCTGATATCTCTTCTGGAAAGCGAAATATAGGGTTCTTTCTAAAAAGTCACATAGAAACATACTAATGTAGCTTGCTTTTTGTGGAAACTTCTAATTTAATGTCTCTAGTTTTTTTCTATTTCTTTAGGTATTTTTCTTTTTTAAAAAGAGTTACATTTCACTTTTATTGTTCATTTGTATTCATTTTTTAAAATCTGGTAAGATGTATAGTTTTAATCTTTTAAATCTGGTAAGATGTACAGTTTACCTTCTCAAAACAGTGTTTCATAAGCCTCATCCCTTTGATTTGCATTTTGATGTATCATTTGAACATTATTTTCTGGTTCTTTATTGGAGGAATGACTTCATCCAATTTATGATCAGCCCCCTGACCCCTGTATTTGTTTTTATTTTGAAAGCTCTGTTATTCATTTCCTAGATTTCATTCTTATTCACCATAGACTGTTTTCTTAGAAGCCTAATAATATGTCATTTGATGCAATGGTTACTTGAATTTCCTTGTATTTTAGTTACTATCACAGTGATGAAACACTAAGAACAAAAGAAAGTTGGAGAGCAAAGTTGGCTTATGCTTCCACATCACTATTCATCATTGAAGGAATTCAGGGAGAGAATTCAAACAGAGAAGGAACCTCAAGGCTAGAGCTGATGCAGAGTCCATGGAGGGGTGCTTCTTATTGGCTTTACCCCTATGGCTTGTTCAGCTGCTATGTTATAGAACCCTAGAAAACCAGCTCAAGGGTGGCCTCATATACTGTGGCTGAGCCTTTCTACATAGATCATTAATTAAGAAAATATACTGCAGGCTTGCATATAGGCCAATACTATAGAGGCCTTCTTTCACTTGAGAGTCCCTTTTCCTAAATAAGTCTAGTTTATGCCAAGTTAATGTAAAACTAGCCAGCATACTCCGTAAAGACTGTGATTTTGCCTTTAAATGTTGATCTTCTGTTTCATTTCCTTCACAATCTTTCTTCATCTTTAGATTTTATTTTATTACTTTTTTCTTCAATTTGTAATCTTTTTTGAAATTGTGTATAAATACTTTAAATTAGGTTATTAAGCTCCCCACTATTGAATACCTATTTCTGCATCATAACCAAAACTATATGAGCATTGTCCAAGTTAATAGATGTGGGCCGTGGCTATGAGCTCTTTGTTAGTAGGTAAGAGAACTCTTCTGTCAAGGACATGAAGTCAGATTCTACAGCAAAGATGAGCAGGGTGCTGCATTATCCTTGGCTATATAAACAGGGCACCCGTGGAAAGCAGAGTTTGAAACATGTCAGTATATTTACTGATACTAGTTTTTCCTCATACTTCTCTGTACATTCTCATATGGTAGGATGCCGTGTCTTGCTAGTGGTTAGAGGAGGACTCCAGTATCGCTTTAGGTTTTCTTTCTAGTTCCAATGCACATATGCACATCACCCCAAAGAGCAGTCTGTTCATTCCATTCATGGGAAGTTTGGGTCTGTATATGGTAACGTACTCTCATGTAACCTCTGAGAGAGAGAGAGAGAGAGAGAGAGAGAGAAAGAGAGAGAGAGAGAGAGAGAGAGAGAGAGAGAGAGAGAGAGAGAGAGAGAGAGAGGAGAGAGAGAGAGAGAATGAATATGTTTTCAGGTAGTTGTTTTGTGAATTTACCTGACAGTTTACATCACTCAGGCTAAGAGAGAAAGGAAACCAGAATTTCATTCAGGAGATAGAATTCGCTTGTGCCTTTTAAACAAAATGCCTTTAAAAGAAAGTCATTACTCTGGTGAGAGAAAAGCTAAGTTGTCAGAGTTGAGAGAGAGAAACAACGAAGAACCAGATGACATAAGATACTGCCACCGTCTTTGTCTTGGAGGTATAGTTAGAGAACAAGTGTTACTAGAATCTGTAAGATGGGGTTGAAGTGTCCCTACCAGACACAGTAAAGCTGCCTAAGTGGACATGTACGCATGGAAGACAAATGTTTAACTGTGAAAGATGTGATTAAATGCTAAAGAATTTCTAATCAATAGTGATAGGGGAGAGGTTTTAATTGATTTTGTTTAGTGTATAATTAAAATCACCATAGCTGCACAGTCCATCTTCAGTGTGGTGAAGTATGATTGGTTTCTATGTCCCTACCCAGTGGGTGCTTGTCTCTGCTGAGTCAGTGCCTTGGCTCATCGGGGTTCTTTATACTGGGTTAGCTTCAACCTGAGTGGTTGTCATTGGTGTTCCTGCTATTTTAAGCTGCTGTAATTTCCCTTTGGCATTCATGTTTTAATATGGGAGTTCTAAGACATGTTTCAGGTTTTCCCTGGGTTTCAGAATTCATCTCTACAATTATGATTTAACAGCAACCCAGTTTATCCTTAGTAACTGAGAGCAAAGTGTAAGGAAACAAATGACTCACAGATAGCAAACATAATATTCAGTTTGATGGCATCTTTCCTTCCTGTCATGGTGGGAACATTCTTCTCTTTCAACCCATGTATCTTTGTAGATGGATGACATCATTGTAGGACCAGGAGGAAATTCCATGGAGTCTAGTGTTAAAAAGAACAATAAGTAAATTTAACAAGTACTTCTATTTCTGAGGAACATTGGTTTTCATGATTGTGAGATGAACATTTGAGGCTGTTGATCTTAAATAACTATAATAATTGAACTTTCAGTAAGATACACTTCTACCCATTGAAACTTAGTGCTAATTTCATGGATATTAGATCATAGCCATATGTCTGTTTTCTACAATGTGTATACTTAAGTCAGAAACATGTTTCTGGAATTCCATGAGAATAAGTTAGGAACTTTGAAAATGTGTGGATTCATCTAGCACCATACACACATAATGAACTTCCAGCAGTGGTTGCAATCACGGGCTACACCTGATGAAACTTACAGTACTTAACAGCTATCTAATGAGGTCCATACATTTTCTACTAAAGCCAAACTATCAAATTAAGTGGGAACATGAAAGGCAGCAATAGCCTATATTTTTAAACACTTTATGGAAGGAAGCCTTGATTTCTACAGTTCCTGCAAACATGTACATTGATTTTTACTTAATTTTAGGAATGCCAAAGTCTACAGCTTCCAATGTAACTATTATAGTAACACTTCATAAATCAAGGAATCATTGGTACATTTTATGAATGAACTAACATGTATATTTCAAGTATGTATAGTAAGTATGAAACACTAGGAAAAATAGTCAAGGAAAGTGTGCATAGTCCCACAAAGCTTACTAGTAAACAGAATTGGGTCACAGTATTGTCAATCAAAAGGAGATTAGCTCCTCCCATGACTGATTCATTGAGGTTGCAAATATGCAACCCCCCCTCATACAAACCCTGATGTATTTATAAAAAGATAAAGAGATATAGAATATGTTCTATGTATGTGTAGTTAGGTATGGGGGAAGGGGATGTCTCAGCAGGCCCAGGCATCCTTTCCCCCGAGCCACATGTGGGACAAGCCACATGATAGTATATTATAGAATATAGTTTATTCAGGGTATGGGGAGATGAGTTAAGAGGGTAGGAGAGAGAAGGGAGAGGGGAGGGGAGGGGAAGGGGAGGAGAGGGAAAAGGAGAGGACAGGGGAGGGGAGGGGAGAGGGGAGGGGAGAAAAGAGAGAAAAGTAAAGATCAGCCATGAGTACATGGAGACAGAGGAAGGGAAGGAGAAATGGGCGAGGGGACAGAGAGGGAGCAAGAAGGCAAGAGATCAACAGAGAGAGTTGGGGGCAAGCAGCCCCTTTTATAGTGGCCAGGCCTACCTGGCTGTTGCCAGGTAACTGTGGGGAGGAGCATACCTGGCTGTTGCCAGGTAACTGTGCGGGTGGAGTTTAGACAGAATACGAACACGTATTGAATGCCCAAAGAGAACATTTGGTATTTTGCTTTACCACTTTTAACTTTATTTACTAGAGCCATGATTTCTCACTTAACTTGGAGCTCTGATTGTAGCCAACATGCTGTATAAATCAGTCCTTCTGCTTCTGATCACCATGGTGTTGGGGTTACAGGAGTCTGAATGGCCATGCTTGCTTCGCCTTTTACACGGGTGCTAGGGATCCAAACCCAAGTTCTTGTACTTGTTGCATAAGTACTTCACTAATACTGGGATCTCTCCATCCCCAGAATGAGTAAGTACATATTTAAAGTGACTTAGGAAGTTTACATTGCCCTGAGACAAAGGAATTTAGTTCTTTGTTAAGTGAAGGAGAAATTGTGTGATTATCTTTACCCGTGGGAATAGGGGAAAGCATCCATGAAGTCACTGGCAGTAAACTATTAGGCATTGTCTTGATTTGCTCCAGTTAAAGATAATATATGAAGCACCCTCCATATGGCCCAGATAATGTCTCTCTTCACATGATGATAAGCAGAGGATTTTCCACATTCTTTTTGTTTCTGAGAGTTTCATAGTGCAGTGCAAAATGAATCAAAAGGTCTATGGTGCTAGATGAGTAGTTTTGTTTTAAAGAGGGATTTGATCATAATGGATATATGTAAAATTGACCCGGATCATCATGTCTTGTGATTTGTACTCCTGAGCAGGTATGAACTGTCAACAAGTTATAGAGAGGTAGCCATGGGTTCATGTTATAAGCTATGTGTTCTTAAATTTTCAAGAGGTCCCAAAATGGCATGTATTCTTAGGTCATCTATAGGGAGTCAGCACTACAGATCAGGGACCATTGAACTATTTTCACAAATTGTCTCTTTGGTATATTTATTATAAAATCCAGAGTTTATGAATATCATTAAATATTATTTATCCATTCTAAAATAATGATTTGTGATGTCCTGTGATGTTTCCAGACAGTAAAATTTCCTGCAGACTGGTTTTAAATTCACAAGACAGACTGTCCATCGAGAGAGACCACACATTCTCGAGTGTCTCATGGGAGACTCAAGCGAATGTACACTGCTTCTGCTTCTTCTTTCTGATGGAGGAGAAACAAACACACTTGCCAGTTCATTGGCTCTGCACTGTTTATCCCTGGACATGTTCATCTGGTGTTGCAATACATCAGACAGCACATCTGCAGTGTAGGCTGCTGTGTTGTTGAGTTTTAGTAGTTTACTGTTAGTCTTCAGGGTTGCTGTTTTTTTCTCCCTATAGAGATTAGATAAAGAAATTTTGTGGAACTATCATGGATACTGCCATATTTCCATCCTATATTTAATTTCTGCCAGCTCCTGGAAACTTTCCCAGGGTGTTATATTTTTCTTGATCAGGGAAAGAACAGTTTTAGAGGTTACCACTTGCATTTCCCTCCACACAAATCCCTATCCCACAGGTCATGAATTAATTGAGTTATTTTGCAGCTGCCAAATATATTCTTTCAATGATATGAATATCTTTCTATCTCTGATCTCTTTCTTTAAGTTGAATGATTTTGTATGATTTAAGTTTTACTTCAATTAAAATTTTATAAAAATTAGATGTTTCTTATCCAGATGAATTGAAGCAAAAGGTACACTGGGGAGGATGCATGGGTAAATGGATGCTTAAACAGTTTTACAGTGAAACTGGAAATAGTTTATATATATATTCAGTGTTTATCTACTGGATATTTTATTTACATTTCAGATGTTATCCCCTTTCCCCATCCTATCCCTCCCACCCAGAAACTCCCTATCCCATCCCGCTTCCTCCTGATTCTATGAGGATATGCTCCCACCAACCCACCAACTCCCACCTCCCTGCCCTGGAGTTCTCCCACACTGGGTCATCCAGCCTTCACTGGACCAAGGACCTCCTCTCCTACCTATGCCTGACAAATCCATCCTCCCCTACATATACAGCTGGAGCCATGGGTCCCTCCCTATGTGCTTCCAGGCTGGTGGTTTAGACCCTGGGAGCTCTGGTTGGTTGGCTCTCCTCATGGGGCCACAAACCCTTTCAGCTCCTTCAGTCTTCTCTCTCACTCCTCCCTTGGGAACCCCATCATCAGTTCAATGGTTAACTGTGTGTATCCACCTCTGTATATGCATATGTATATGATTTTCGATGGCCATTTTTACTATGTTAATTGTGCTGATCCATGAGCGTGGGAAATCTTTCCATCTTTTGAGGTCTTCTTCATTTTCCTTTTCCAGAGACTTGAAGTTCTTGTCATATAGATCTTTCACTTGCTTGATTAGCACCACACCAAGATATTTTATATTCTTTGTTACTATTGTAAAGGGTATCATTTCTCTAATTTCTTTCTCGGCTTGTTTATCCTTTGAGTCTTTCCACCGGTGAGAGAGGAGTATTGAAGTCTCTTACTATTATTGTGTGAGGTTCAATGTGTGCTTTGAGCTTTAGCAATGTCTGTTTTACAAATGTGGGTGCCCTTGCATTTTGGGTATAGATGTTTAGAACTGAGAGTTCCTCTTGGTGGATTTTTCCTTTGATGACTATGTAGTTTTCTTCCCCATCTTTTTTGATAACTTTTGGTTGAAAGTCTATTTTATTCCATAGTAGAATTGCTACTCCAGCTTGTTTCTTGGGACCATTTGCCTGGAAAATTTTCTTCCAGCCTTTTACTTTGAGGTAGTATCTGTTCTTATCACTGAGGTGTGTTTCCTGCATGTTGCAAAATGCTGTTTATATATCCTGCCCAGGATCTTCTGGCTTTTAGAGTCTCTGTTGAGAAGTCTGGTGTAATTCTGATGGGTCTTTCTTTATATGTTACTTGACCTTTTTCCCTTACCACTTTCAATATTCTTATTTAGTTCTGTACTTCTGGTGGTTTAATTATTATGTGACAGGAGACATTCTTTTTCTGGTCCCATCTGTTTGGTGTTCTGTAGACTTCTTGTATGTTCAGGAAAATTTTTGTTTATAATTTTGTTGAAGATATTTGCTAGCCCTTTGAGTTGGGAATTTTCACCCTCTTCTATACCTATTATTCTTAGTTTTGATTTTTTCATTTTGTTCTAGATTTCTTGAATGTTTTGAGTTGGGAGCTTTTTGCTTTTTATATTTTCTTTGACTCTTGTATCAGTGTCTTCTAGGGTATCTTCTATGCCTGACATTCTCTCTTCTATCTCTTGCATTCTCTTGGTGATGATTGTATTTGTGACTCCTGATCTCTTTCCTATGTTTTCCATCTCTAGGGTTGTCTCTGCTTGTATTTTCTTTAATGTTTATATTTCCATTTTTAGGTCCTGGATGGTGTTGTTCAATTCCTTCACCTGTTTGATTGTGTTTTCCTCTATTTCTTTTAAGAGTTTTTATTTGTTTGTTTGTTTCGTCTTTAAGTGCTTCTACTTGTTTACCTGTGTTCTCCTGCATTTCTTTAAGGGAATTATTTATGTCCTTCTTAAAGTCCTCTATCATATTCATGAGATGGGATTTTTAGATCTGAATCTTGGTTTTCAGGTGTGTTGGGGTATCAAGGGCTTGGCGTGGTGGGAGAACTGGGTTCTGATGTTGTCAAGTAGCATTGGTTTCTGTTGTTTATGTTCTTACACTTGCCTCTCACCATCTGGTTATCTCTAGTCCTAACTGCCCTTACTGTCTCTGATTGGAGTCTGTCCCTCCTGTGATCTTGTGATCCTGGTTGTATCAGAACTCCTCAGAGTCCAACTGTATCTATGATTCTGGGATTCAGTGATCCTGTGATCTTAGGTGTGGAAGAACTCATGGGAGTCAAGCTACCTCTGGGATTCTGAGATCCTGGTGTATCTGAGCTCCTGAGGTCTTGTTATGTCAGAGCTCCTGGGAGTCAAACTTTCTCTGGGTGTTGCAGGCGTGGGTAGAGAGCCAGAGCCCTGGGTCTGCTCTGGGCACTGGTACAAGCCAAAAGGAACCCATGCCTCTGGCTGGACAGGGGTTCATGCTTTTCTTGTTCCTGTTGGGATCCCAATTACACTGGGTTTTGGGGTAGATGAGATGTTGTGGCCTCGACTGTGATGTTTTGTGTCTCAGAGCTCCAATGATCCTGGGTGTGTCAGATCTCTGAGAGTCCAGCTTCCACTGGGTGTTGTAGGAGTGGGTGCAGAGCCAGCACCCTGAGTCTGTACCGGGCACAGGTTTAAACTGGAAGAGTATCAGTATTTTTAAATAGCAATTTTCATTCTCACTTCTGATTACTTAATGTGAGCCCCGCTCAGCTACTACACTCTAGCAGAGCTTCAAGCTGTGCCTGAATGCTCCCGCTACTGTGGAGCCAGGAGCAGAGAGGGAGCAGCAGCTGCTGCCTCTGTGAAGGGCAACAGCTACTCACACCATCTTAATACTTAAATATTTTTTTAAAACATCCAGGGAAGTAACTAAAAATGTACTAAAATTTTAGATTGTTTGTTCAGGAAGAAAGCATATTATTTATGAACAGTTATTGAGTGCTTATTATGAGAAGGTAATCCATAATAGATAATCTCATAAGAAGTGCTCATTAATTGTTTATAAAAAGTTTGCTTATTATGGATTATAAAGTGTGATGATAAAGACAGAACCGGGGTAATACTGAACAAATGTCTTCAGCAAGCCCTAACTAATGACACAGACCCATTTAATTCAGTGGCTGTCCAGTCAGTCATTGCATGCTTGATGGAATGGAACTCTTGTGAGTTCATAGGTGTGTGGAAGTACAACATGGATGTCTTCTGCAAGTATAATGAGGACAGCTCTGGGATGTTCCCCAGGAATGAACACTCTCAGATTTTGAAGATGACATATTCAGACTCATGCTGTGGATGGGGATGATAGGATTCTGATGTCTTTTCAGCAGTGTCTTTCCATAGTTTTCAGAACAGTGTGAGTGTATCTTGGGAACAGCCAAATAGTTTCTTAAGAGACAGTAATCCTTTATCTGAGGCAAAACAGGACAGAGCTGTGTGTAGATGCTGTTTTTCCTTAAACTTTGCTATATAATACTTGGGAACTCACTTACACCTGTGTGAATAAACTGATTGTGCTTCTGCAGTTGTAATCCTGTCATTGTTGTCATAATACAAAACTTAGATTTTTCAATTGTGCAATGAGTTGAATCAGTCATGATCCAGTGTTCTGCTAGCAAAGAAATATATCAAATCCTCTTTTAGATTCAGTCACATAACTACTTTTATGAACCAGTAGTATTTAAAAATAATATAGAAATTGCACAAGGCTTTTCATGGACATTACTTCAAAAAAATTAGTGTATTATATTCATTAGAGTATACAACAAAATATGTAACTAAAGCAGTAATGTAACAATACACAATAGCTTAAATCACCAAATTTAACATGTATTCAGCTTAAATGTTAATTGTATTTTATTAGCCAATAGCATATACAAAAATATTTTTTAAAAAACTTATAACATGGATATAAACAATACAACACTCTAATAAGCTGTGGATGAGTTTTCATTTTATATGTTTATTTTAACTCCTTTGAATATTAAAAGTAATGTGCAATATTCTCTTAAGGGAACAAAGTACTATTATTTAAAGGCTTCATTTAGTTCTTTTGTAACTTTTCCTCTTATACATTAGCTATTATATGCCATTCCCCTCAGAGCAGTTTCTACTAGCATTTTCCAGCATACAACTTGGCAGATGGTATTTCAGCTGTATGAAAGACTTTGAAGACTGATCTATATTTGAAACTCAAATCTTCTTTTTGTTACATGTATGAACACGAATATTAGTTAACTTATATTTATCCATCTATCTAATCTGCGAACAATAAGATACTATAAAGATTTTTCAGTATTCAAAAATAGAATATATTTAAATTCTCTTCTCTAGCACAGTTCCTTTAACAGAATTTGTACTTAAATGATAACATTTCTGTAGAAAAGGTTATTTACTGCGATATCATAAATGGTATTTGTTTTATTTTTGAATTTCATATATGAATACTATGACATATGATCAATTATTATCCCGGTTTCTCTTCTTCATCTTCTCCCAAGTTCCCCCTATCATAAGCACCCATGACTTCATGTCTTATCTTTTGATAACTCAGTAAGTTCATTTCGTGCTTCCCATATGTGGATAAATATGGGCCCAAAATCTACCATTGGCCACATCTTCAAACCAAACCTAAACAAAGTGATTCTTCCTCCTCCAGTAGCTATCTACAGCCAGTAGCTCCTCCATATGGTGTGAGACCTGTAAATCATCTGGAGATCCCATCTAAGTCAGGATTTGGCTAGCTAGATCTTTTCGAAGCCTTGTGCATGCAACCACAGTGCTATGAGGTCACATTGCGCTAGCTCTGGCGTGTCCAGATGACAGCATTTCACTCTGAGTTCTTACACTTTTGTCCTTAGCACTTTGGCAAGTTCTGCATCCTTCTATTAATTGCTCCACTGCAGAAACAAGTTTCTGTCACCAAGGTTGAGTAGTCCAGGTCTATGGGCATACACACAATATTTAGAAGGCAGTTTGACAGCATGATCATTTAGCAACATAACAATAGCATATTCTACCCTAGGCCCTACTGTTCTAAGCCAAGGGCTTGGACCAGGCATACCTTACCAGTTATAATACTTCCACCTGTAGATAAGGCATCAAATCCCATTGGAAAGTGGTAAGTAACTCTATAATAGTGATGCTACTACTGCACCAGTGGGCACATATTGCCTGGCAAGTGGTTGCATCATCAAGGGTTCAATATAGCATTGTGAAAGTAGCTATCAAGGAGGAAGTTCCCTTGTCTGTTTCAGATTGATTTTTCTATGTCCTGTCTCTAAAATATATGGTTTAGTCAGCATTAAGGTTTTACTGTAGAGTGTTAGTGAGAGCCATGGGCAGTGACAATAGCCCATGTTGTTTTGGAACATATGGGACATCCTCGAAGGGCAGGATCCCATGCCTTTACAGTTTTCCTTTAAAAACCCATGTCTTTCTGGAACAACATTGTCCACCCATGCAATTTGAGTTCTGTTTTAAAGTTGTATTTGGAGATTATTTTATTGTAACAACAACAACAACAACAACAACAACAACAATCTATTTTATATATTTACATCCAAAATTTTGTCCTCCCAGTCCTCCCACACAGAGTTCTTCCTCCCATCCCTCTTACCCTTCTCCTCTGAGAGGGTGCCCCCACCCTAGCATTCCACTTCCCTGGGACAACTGTCTACTGGATTATGCAATCCTCTCCCACTGCTGCCAGACAAGGCAGTCCTCGGCTATATGTGGGCTGGGTGCCTGGGACCAGCCCGTGTATGCTTTTTAGTTGGTGGCTTATACTTTTGGAGCTCCCAGGGGCCCAGGTTAGTTGACAGTCCTGGTCTTCTTATGGGATTGCTATCCCCTTCAGTTCCTTTAGTCCTTTCCCTCACTCTTCCATAGGTGTCCCCGACAGACCTCAGTCCAATTGTTGGCTGTAAGTATCTGCTTCTATCTCAGTCAGCAGGTGGTAGATACTCTCAGAGGACAGCTATGCTAGGCTTTGTCTGCAGGCACAACATGGCAGTAGTAATAGTGTTGGCTTTGGTACCTGTACATGGACTGGATCCCAAGTTGGGTTGGTCATTTTGTTGGCCTTTCCTTCAATCTCTACTCCATTTTTGTCCCTGCATTTTCTTTAGACAGGAACAATTTTGGGTCAATAAGTGTGAAAAAGGGTAGGTGAGCCCATTCCTAAAATGAGGACTATGTCTATCTATTGGAGGTGATCTGTTTAGGTTCTATCTCCCTACTGTTGGGCATTTCAGCTAAAGTCATCCCCATTGTGTCCTGGGAGCTTCTCACTTCTCTGGTGTCTGGGACTTTATGGAGGTCCCCCCGTCCCCAACCCCACATTGTTGCATATTTCTATTTATTCTCCTAGCCCACTAGGATTCCCTCCTGTTACTTTCCATACCTGATCATGACCCCTTTCCCCCCGTCATCCCTCTCCCCTCTCCCACCCAGATCCCTTCCTCCCTCTGCCTTCCCTTATTATTTTGTTTCCCCCTTCTAAGTGGTATTGAAGTATCCACACTTGGGCCTTCCTTCTTCTTAAGCTTCATATGCTCTGCGAGTTGTTTCATGGCTATTCTGAACTTTTTGGCTAATATGCACTTATCAGTGAGTACATACCATGTATGTCCTTTTGGGTCTGGGGTGCCTTACTCAGAATGATATTTTCTAGTTCTATCAATTTGCCTGCAAAATTCATGATGTCCTTTTTAAATAACTGAGTAGAATATTGTGTAAATGAACCACATTTTCTGTATCCATTCTTTGTTGAGAGACATCTGGGTTGTTTCCAGCTTACAACTATTACAAATAAGGCTACTATGACCATAGTGGAGCATGTGTCCTTTTGATATGGTGGAACATCTTTTGGGTATATGTCCAGGAGTGATATAGCTGTGTCTTCAGGTAGAACTATTTCCAATTTTCTGAAGAACGGCCATATTGATTTCCAAAGTGGTTGTACCAGTTTGCAAAATCATCACCAACGAAAGAATGTTCCTGTTTCTCCACATCCTCACCAGCATGTACTATCACTTAAATTTTTAATCTTAGTCATTCTGATTGGTATAAGGTGGAATCTCATGGTCATTTTGATTTGAATATCCCTGATGAATAACGATGTTGATGTTGAACATTTCTTCTGTGCCATTTGAGATTCTTCTGTTGAGACTCTGTTTAGCTCTGTACCTCATTTTTAAATTTAAATTTAAGAATTTTAAATATTTATATTTAATAATTTACTTATTTTATTCTTTTCTCACACTTTATATCTGGACCACAGTTTTTCCTCCCTCCACTTCTCCATGTCCCTCTCAACTTGACACCACCTCCCTATTCACTCCTCTGTCACACCATTTTTTAATTGGGTTATTTGGTTTTCTGGAGTCTAACTTCTTGAGTTCTTTATATATTTTGGATATTATCCCTCTACCAGATGTAGGGTTAATGAAGATCTTTTTTCAATCTGTAAATTGCAGTTTTGTCCTATTGACAGCGTCCTTTGCTTTATTGAAGCTTTTCAATTTCAAGAGGTGCCATTTATCAATTGTTGATCTTACAGCCTGAGCCACACTGGTATTCTGTTCAGGAAAATTTCCCCTTTGCCAATCCATTTGAGGTTATTTCCACTTTCTCTTCTATGAGATTAAGTGTATCTGATCTTATATTGAGGTTTTTGATCCATTTGGACTTGAGCTTTGTGAAAAGTGATAAATATAGATCAGTTTGCATTCTTCTTTCTTCAGACCATTTCTCATGCAGATCAGTTAGACCAGCACCACTTGTTGGAGATTCTTTTTATTTTCAATGTATGATTTTGTCCTCTTTGGCAAAATCAAGTATCCATAGGTTTGAGGGTTTATTTCTGGGTCTTTGATTCTATTCCATCAACCGGACTGTCTTGTCTATGTATCAATTGCATGTAGTATTTATCACTATTGCTTTGTAGTACAGCTTGAGATCAGGGATGATGATTCCTTCAGAAGTTCTTTTATTGTTCAGAACTGTTTTGGCTTTCCAGCTTTTTTTCCCATGTAAGTTGAGAATTGCTCTTTACATGTTGGTGAATAATTTTGATGGAAATTTTATTGAATGTGTGGATTGCTTTGTTAAAATGGCCGTTTTCACTATTTCATTTTAATCCTACCAATCCATGAACATGGGAGACATTTCCATCTTCTGAGGTCTTTTTTGATTTCTTTCCTCAGGGTCTTAAAGATCTTGTCATACAGATATTTCACTTGCTTGGTTAGAGTCACACCAAGAAATCTTATATTATTTGTGGCTATTATCAAGGGTGTTGTTTCCCTATTTTCTTTCTCCGTGGTTTATCATTTCTTTGCAGTAATTTTAAATCTAGCCACTTTGCTGAAGGTATTTATCAGCTGTAGGAGTTCTCTGGTAGAATGTTGGGGGGTCACTTATGTATATTATCATATCATCTGTGAATAGTGGTACCTTGACTACTTCCTTTCCAATTTGAGTTCCATTGATATTCTTTTGTTGCCTGATTGATCTAGCTAAAACTTCAAGAACTATATTGAATAAATAGGGAGAGAGTGAACAGCCTTGTCTAGTCCCTGATTTTAGTGGGATTGCTTCAAGTCTGTCTCTATTTAATTTGACGTTGGCTATTGGTTTGCTATATATTGCTTTTATGTTTAGGCTTGTACCTTGAATTACTGACCTAGTCTTCACTTTTCAAACATGAAGGCATATTAGATTTTATCAAAGACTTTTAAAGCCTCTAATGAAAGAATCATGTATTTTCCCCCTTTGAGTTTGGTTATATAGTGGATTACACTGATGGATTTTATTATATTGAACATTCCCTGCATTCCTGGGAAGAAGCCTACTTGATAGTGGTGAATAAAGTTTTGAGGTGTTCTTGGATTCTGTTTATGAAAATTTTATTGCGTATTTTGTAGTAAGATCTAATGATTTTTTGAAAAATTTTCAGTTTCTGCTGTCATCTCTCCCTTTTCATTTCTGATCTTGTTAATTTGGATACTGTCTTTGTGCCTTTTAGTTAGTTTGGCTAATGGTTTACCTATCTTGTTGATTTTTCCAAAGAATTTGTTCTTGTTGATTCTTTATTCTGTTCTCTTTGTTTTAACTTGGTTGATTTCCTCTATGAGTTTGACTATCTTTTGTCATCTACCCCTCTTTGGTGTGTTTGCTTCTTTAAATACTAGAGCTTTCAGGTGTGCTGTTAAGTTTTTAGTGTAGAATCTCTCAAATGTCTTTATGAAAGCACTTAGTACTATGAATTTTCCTCTTATCACTGCTTTCATTGTGTCCCATAGTTTGAATATGTTGTGCCTTTATTTTCATTGAATTGTAGAAATTTTAAAATTTCATTCTTTCTTTCCTGACCAAGTTATCATTGAATAGAGTTGTTCAGCTTCCATGTGTATTATTATTCCAGGCTTTCTGTTGTTTTTGTTTTCATTGAAGTTCAGCATTAGTCCATGGTGATCTGATAGAATGCCAGGGATTATTTCAGTCTTCTTGTATCTGTTGAGGCTTATTTTATGATCAGCTATATGGTTAATTTTGGAGAAGGTTCTGGGAAATGCTGACAAGAAAGTATAGTCTTTTGCTTGGGAGTGAAATGTTCTATAGTTATCTGTTAAATTTGTTTGTTTTTTGATTTTTATTAGTTTCATTGTGTCTCAGTTTAGTTTCTGTTTTAGTGACCTGTCTATTCATGAGATTGGGGTGTGGTGTTAAGTGTATGTTTTGAGCTTTAGTAAAGTTTCTTTTATGAATGTGGGTGCCTTTGCATTTGGGGAAAAGATGTTCACAATTGAGACTCCATCTTGTTGGAGTTTTCCTTTGAGTATGAAGTGTCCTTCTCAATCTCTTTTAATTAATTTTGATTGATGGTCTACTTTCTTGAACATTAGAATGGTTATTCCAGATTGTTCCTTCGGACCGTTTCCTTAAAAAACATTTTTGCAGCCCTTTACTCTGAAGTAGTATCTATCTTTTCTGCTGAGGTGTGTTTCCTGTATGCAGCAGAATTATGGATCCTGTTTAAGAATCCTGTCTGTTACCATTTGTCTTTATGTTGGGTAATTGAGTCCATTGATGTTGAGATATATTAATGAGCAATAATTGTTAGTTCCTGTCTACCCCATTTAGAGGTGGTACAACGTTTGTGTGATACTTTGGTTTGTGAGTTTTTCAGATGATTAATTTCCTTTGTTTTCATGGGTATAGTTACCCTCTTCATTTTGGAATTTTCCTTCTAGTATCCTCCATAGAGCTGGATTAGCACAATAAAGTTTTGTTTTGTCATGGAATATCTTAGTTTCTCCATCTATGGTGATAAGATTTGCCATGAATAATAGTCTAGGTTGTCATCTGTAGTCACTTAGGCTTTGCAAGTCATCTGTCCAGGATCTTCTGGATTTTAGAGTCTTTGTTGAAAAGCACACATGTAATTTCGATAGGTTTGCCTTTCTTGGTGTTTTTTTCCTTACAGCACTTAACATTCTTTCTTTGTTCTGTGCATTTAGTGTTTTGATTATTGTGTGATGGGAGGGTTTTCTTTTCTGGTCTAATCTATTTGGTGTTCTGTAGATTTCTTGTACACTTATGCCCATCTCTTTCTTTATGTTATGGAAGGGTTTTTTTTCCTATGATTTTATTGATGATGTTTTCTGGCCCTTTGAACTAGGAAGTTTTACTTGCTTCTATCTATTATTCTTAGGTTTGGTCTAAATTTCCTGGATGTTTTGGGTTAGGAACTTTTTAACACTTGGAATTTTCTTTGACTGATATATCAATATCTGTTACAGTATCTTCTACACTTGAGATTTTCTCTCATCTCTTGTTTTTGCTTGGTGATGCTTGCATCTGTCATTCTTTTTTTTTTCCCCCTAGGTTTAACATCTCCAAGGTTGCCTCCATTGCCTCCAATGTGATTTCTTTATTGCTTTTATTTCCATTTTTAGGTCTTGGACTGTTTTGTTCAATTTCTTCACCCGTTTGATTGTACTTTCCTGTGTTCCTTTAAGGAATTTGTTTTCTCTTTAAGGGCTTCTACCTGTTTGCCTGTGTTTATTTAAGGTGATTATTTATATCTTCTTTAAAGGCCTCTATCATTTTCATGAGATGGGATTAAAAGTCAGAATCTTGTTCTTCAGGTATGTTAGGATATTCCTGGCTTGCTGTGGTAGAAGAGCTGGGTCCAGATGGTGCCAAATTGCATTGGCTTCTGTTATGTACTTTTGCTTACCTTTCGCAACTTTTTGTCTCTGGTGTTAACTGGCTTGGGTTTTTCTTTTCTTTCTTCTTCTTTTTGTCTTGTCTCTCTTTCTTCTTCTTCTTCTTCTTCTTCTTCTTCTTCTTCTTCTTCTTCTTCTTCTTCCTCCTCCTCCTCCTCCTCCCTCTCCTCCTCCTCCTCTTCCTCCTCTTCCTCCCTCTCCTCCTCCTCCTCTTCCTCCTCCTCCTCCTTCTTCTTCTTTTGGATTCAAGCAGATGTCTTTGGAGGCAGGTGGATCTGTGTGTTCCAACTTAGATCCTCATGGTAGGCAGGCAGTGCTATCTCTGGTTACAGCAGGTCTCCTGTGTCCCTGGATAGAGCAGTCCTTCTGGGAGACAGACAGGGATATGAGTTTGGGGAGCAGGCATACTGATCTGCCATGGGTGTAGATACAGACCAGAAGGGTGATGGGACTGTGATAGTGTGGGACAGATCTCATGTTTCCTGGGCTCTGTGTGAGTCCCAGCTGACATGGTTATGGGGGAGTGTGTGTGTCTCACCTATGTCCCTAGTTAGAGGAGACCTCCTAGGAGAGAGGCAGGGTTGTTGGGTAGGGAAGCAGGCATGCCAATCTGCCTGGGTGCACCTGTACTTTTTATATTGTTGTAGTTAATGCTAGTACCGTATGAAACTTTTATATTTGGATGTAAACTTATTACTATACTGTACTCTAGTAAATTTGTTACTATGGCATTAGCTAAATATCTAGTTGACATTCTTCCAGTAGTTGTATATGTTGTTTTGTATTGTGAGGTCATCATATATTGAATATGTAAAGGTAGTAAGAAATTAGTTTTCATTGCTTCAGAGTTTGAAAACATTAAAATCATTACAAAGTCTGTGATGAGGTCCAAGTGAGAATTTTCATACTAATGATTAGAGAATGGTGTTGAACATCTACAACAGTTGAAATAATTCATTTATAAATCCCAGAGGAAATAAATTAACACAACATTTGTTCATAATATGCTGTAGCAAATTGATAAGAATTAAGTCAACTTGTTTATAATTATTTCTTGGATAGAAAATTAAATAAATACAAGTTCTTATATTATGCTAAAATACATTATGTTTACGTACTGAGATTAAAGGTGAATCACAATATAAGCAAATAAGAAAGTATGATCAATCTCAGGTTTAAACTTAACTATTTATTTTGAATTATAAATGTATAATTGTGGATCATTCCACAGTCACAAAAATGAGCTTGCAGTGGGGAGATGTTCAGGACTTATGTCACTGTGGTAATATCAACCATTAGGCATGGTAATACCGAGCTGTAGTCTCAGCACTTTGGCGCCTAAAATAGGAAGATCAAGAAAGAGCATGAGTATCTTGATATACACAACAAAATCCTCTCAAAAAGCCAAAATAAATAAACAAATAAACAAAGAATGAAGTAAATAGCAACAGAAAATCCTCAATAGCAACTGTAAACTACACTATTTCTTTCAAAATACAAATTCATGAAAATTATCCATTTACATATTATAAAAGCATGTTAATCAACATTTATATTATGCATTTGAGTGTAATGTATAGATGAAACATGTATTAATACATGCTATAGATACTGTATATGTAGTCTCTTGTAACTAGTCTTATTTTGTTGTTTTGTTTCTGCTTCTTTTCCCTGATAAACAGGGCTGTAATTCAACTCACATTTTTCTCTGTTTTTTTTTATTTATTTTATTTTTTTATTTTTATTTTTTAAACATTTTTTTTATTAGATATTTTATATACATTTCATATGTTATCCCCTTACCCCATCCCCCACCCACTCGGGAACCCCCCATCCCCTTACCCCTCCTTCTTCTCTGTGGATGTAACCCCCACCTACCCCCCCACTCCCACTTCCCCACCCTCAAAATTCCCACCCCCTGGGGCGTCCAGCCTTCATGATGTCAAGGATCTCATCTTCCACCTGTGCCTAGCAGGGCCCTCCACTCTTACATATTCAGCTGAAGCCCTGGATCCCTCCATAAGTGCTCCCAGGCTGGTGGTTAGGACCCTGGGAGCTGTGGTTGGTTGGTATTGTTGCTCTCCTCATGGTGCCACAAACCCTTTCAGCTCCTTCAGTCCTCACTCTAACTCCTCCATGGAGAACCTCATGATCAGTTCAATGGCTAGTTGTGAGCATCTGCCTCTGAATATGTCAGACTCTTGAAGGCCTCTGAGGAGACATCCATATCAGGCTCTTATCGGCATGCACTTCCTGACTTCCACATCAGCATCTACCTTTGGTGACTGCACATGGGATGGATACTCAGGTGGAGTGGTCTTGAAACGGCCCCTCTTTCAGTTTCTGTCCCTCACTTTGTCTCCATATTTGCTCCCTTGAGTTGCTCCTTCTAAGAAGAACTGAATCACCCCCTCTTGGTCTTCCTTATTTTTGAGCTTCATGTGGCCTGTGAGTTGCATCTTGGGCATTTCAAGGTTCTGGGCTAATATCCAATAATCAGTGAGTGAATACCATGTGTGTTCTTTTGTGATTGGCTTACCTCACTCAGGATGATAATTTCTAGTTCCATCCATTTACCTAGGAACCTCTCGAATTCATTGTTTTTAATAGCTGAGTAATACTCCATTGTGTAAATATACCACATTTTTTGAATCCATTCCTCAGATGAAGGACATCTGGGTTCTTTCCAGCTCCTGGCTATTATAAATAAGGCTGCTATGAACATAGTTGAGCATCTTCTTGTTATATGTTCGAGCATCTTCTGGGTATATGCCTAGGAGTGGTATAGCTGGATCCTCGGGTAATGCTATGTCCAATTTTCTGAGGAACCGCCACACTGAGTTCCAAAGTGGTTGCACCATCTTGGAGTCCCACCAACAATGGAGGAGTGTTCCTCTTTCTCCACACCCTCGCCAGCGTCTACTATCACCTGAGTTCTTAATCTTAGCCATTCTGACTGGTGTGAGATGGAATCTCAGAGTTGTTTTGATTTGCATTTCCCTGATGACTAAGGACACTGAACATTTCTTTAGGTGCTTCTCGGCCATTTGAGTTTCTTCCGTTGAAAATTCTTTGTTAGGCTCTATACCCCATTTTTTAATAGGGTAATTTGGTTGTCTGGAGTCTACTTTCTTGAGTTCTTTGTATATATTGGATATTAGCCCTCTATCAGATGTAGGATTGGTAAAGATCTTTTCCCAATTTGTTGGTTGTCGTTTTGTCCTATTGACAGTGTCCTTTGCCTTACAGAAACTTTGCAATTTTATGAAGTCCCATTTGTCAATTCTTGATCTTAGAGCATATGCCATTGGTGTTCTATTCAGGAACTTTTCCCCCGTGCCCAAGTATTCGAGGGTCTTCCCCACCTTCTCTTCTATTAGTTTCAGTGTATCTGGTTTTATGTGGAGGTCCTTTATCCACTTAGACTTGAGCTTTGTACAAGGGGATAAATGGATAAATTTTCATTCTTCTACATGTTGTCCTCCAGTTGAACCAGCACCATTTGTTGAAAATGCTGTCCTTTTTCCACTGGACAGTTTTAGCTCCTTTGTCAAAGATCAAGTGACCATAGAGTGTGTGTTCATTTCTGGGTCTTCAATTCTATTCCATTGATCTTCCTGCCTGTCTCTGTACCAATACCAGGTAGTTTTTATCACTATTGCTCTGTAGTACAGCTTGAAGTCAGGAATGATGATTCCTCCAGAAGTTCTTTTATTGTTGAGAATAGTTTTCGCTATCCTGGGTTTTTTGTTATTCCATATGAATTTGAGAATTTCCTTTTCTAACTCTGTGAAGAATTGAGTTGGGATCTTAATGGGGATTGCATTGAATCTGTAGATTGCTTTTGGCAAGATGGCCATTTTTATTATATTAATCCTGCCAATCCATGAGCATGGGAGATCTTTCCATCTTCTGAGATCTTCTTCAATTTCTTTCTTCAGGGACTTGTCGTACAGGTCTTTCACTTGCTTGGCTAGATTCACACCAAGGTATTTCATATTATTTGCAACTATTGTGAAGGGTGTCATTTCCCTAATTTCTTTTTCAGTCTGTTTATCTTTCATATAGAGGAAGGCTACTGATTTGTTTGAGTTGATTTTATAACCAGCCACTTTGCTGAAATTGTTTATCAGGTTTAGGAGTTCTCTGGTGGAAGTTTGGGGGTCACTTAAGTATACTATCATGTCATCTGCAAATAGCGATATTTTGACTTCTTCCTTTCCTATTTGTATCCCTTTGACTTCTTTTTGTTGTCTAATTGCTCTGGCTAGGACTTCCAGTACTATATTGAATAGGTAGGGGGTGAGTGGGCAGCCTTGTCTAGTCCCTGATCTTAGTGGGATTGCTTCAAGTTTCTCTCCATTTAGCTTGATGTTGGCTACTGGTTTGCTGTAGATTGCTTTTATTATGTTTAGGTATGTGCCTTGAATTCCTGATCTTTCCAAGACTTTTATCATGAAGGGATGTTGTATTTTATCAAATGCTTTCTCAGCATCTAGTGAGATGATCATGTGTTTTTTTCTTTGAGTTTGTTTATATAGTGGATTACATTGATGGATTTCCGAATATTGAACCATCCCTGCATTCCTGGGATAAAACCTACTTGATCATTATGGATGATTGTTTTGATGTGTTCTTGGATTCAGTTTGCTAGAATTTTATTGAGTATTTTTGCATCGATGTTCATAAGGGAGATTGGTCTGAAGTTCTCTTTCTTTGTCGGGTCTTTGTGGGGTTTGGGTATGAGTGTAATTGTAGCTTCATAGAACGAATTGGGTAGTGTTTCTTCTGTTTCTATTTTGTGGAATAGTTTGAAGAGAATTGGTATTAGGTCTTCCTTGAAGGTCTGATAAAATTCAGCACTAAAACCATCTGGTCCTGGGCTTTTTTTTTTTTTTTTTAGTGGGGAGACTTTTAATGACTGCTGCTATTTCCCTAGGGTTATGGGACTATTTAGATGGTTTATCTGCTCCTGGTTTAACTTTGTGACCTGGTATCTGTCTAGGAAATTGTCCATTTCTTCCAGGTTTTCCAGTTTTGTTGAGTATAGGCCTTTGTAGTAGGATCTGATTGTTTTTTGAATTTCTTCAGTTTCGGTTGTTATGTCTCCCTTTTCAGTTCTGATTTTATTAATTTGGATACTGTCTCTGTGCCCTCTGGTTAATCTGGCTAACGGTTTATCTATCTTATTGATTTTCTCAAAGAACCAACTCCTGGTTTTATTGATATTTGTATTGTTCTTTCTGTTTGTATTTGGTTGATTTCAGCCCTGAGTTTGATTATTTCCTGCCTTCTACTCCTCCTGGGTGTATTTGCTTCTTTTTGTTCTAGAGCTTTTAGTTGTGCAGTCAACTTGTTAGTGTGTGCTCTTTCCAGTTTCTTTTTGTAGGCACTTAGAGCTATGATTTTTCCTCTTAGCACTGCCTTCATGGAGTCCCACAAGTTTGGTATGATGTGTCCTCATTTTCATTGAATTCTAAAAAGTCTTTAATTTCTTTCTTTATTTCTTCCTTGACCAAGTCATCATTGAGTAGAGAGTTGTTCAGTTTCCATGTGCACGTGGGTTTTCCATTGGCTTTGTCATTATTAAAGACCAGTCTTATTCCATGGTGATCTGATAAGATGCAAGGGATTATTTCAATCTTTTTGTATCTGTAGAGGCCTGCTTTGTGACCAATTATATGGTCTATTTTGGAGAAGGTACCATGAGGTGCTGAGAAAAAGGTATACTCTTTTGTTTTAGGACGAAATATTCTATAGATGTCTGTTAAGTCCATTTGGTTCATAACTTCTGTTAATGTCAAAGTGTCTCGGTTTAGTTTCTGTTTCCATGATCTGTCCATTGCTGAGAGTGGGGTGTTGAAATCTCCCACTATTATTGTGTGAGGGGTAATGTGTGTTTTGAGCTTAAGTAAAGTTTCTTTTATGTATGTAGGTGCCCTTGCATTTGGAGCATAGATGTTCAGAATTGAGAGTTCACCTTGGTAGATTTTTCCTTTGATGAATATGAAGTGTCCTTCCTTATCTTTTTTGATTAATTTTGGATGAAAGTCGATTTTATTTGATATTAGAATGGCTACTCCAGCTTGTTTCTTGGGACCATTGGCTTGGAAAATTGTTTTCCACCCTTTTATTCTGAGGTAGTGTCTGTCTTTGTCACTGAGGTGCGTTTCTTGTATGCAGCAAAATTCTGGGTCTTGTTTGTGTATCCAGTCTGGTAGTCTGCGTCTTTTTATTGGGGAATTGAGACCATTGATGTTAAGAGATATTAAGGAAAAATGATTGTGGCTTCCTGTTATTTTTGCTATTAGAGGTAAAGTTATGTTTGTATAGTTATCTTCTTTTGGGGTTGTTGGAAGATTACTTCCTTGCTTTTTCTAGGTTGTAGTTTCTCTCCTTGTGTTGGCATTTTCCATCAATTATCCTTTGAAGTGCTGGGTTTGTGGGAAGATATTGTGCAAATTTGGTTTTGTCATGGAATATCTTGGTTTCACCATCTATAATGATTGAGAGTTTTGCTGGGTATAGTAATCTGGGCTGGCAATTGTGTTCTCTTAGGGTCTGTATGATGTCCGTCCAGGCTCTTCTGGCTTTTATAGTCTCTGTTGAGAAGTCTGGTGTAATTCTTATAGGTCTGCCTTTGTATGTTACTTGACCTTTTTCCCTTACTGCTTTTAGTATTTTTTCTTTGTTTTGTGCATCTGATGTTTTGATTATTATGTGACGGGAGGTATTTCTTTTCTGGTCTAGTCTATTTGGTGTTCTGTAGGCTTCTTGTATGTTTATGGGCATCTTGTTCTTTAGGTTAGGGAAGTTCTCCTCAATAATTTTGTTGAAGATATTTACTGGCCCTTTAAGTTGAGAATCTTCATTCTCATCTATACCTATTATCCTTAGGTTTGGTCTTCTCATTGTGTCCTGGATTTCCTGGATGTTTTGAGTTAGGAGTTTTTTGCATTTTGCATTTTCTTTGACAACTGTGTCAATATTTTCTACCGTATCTTCTGCATTTGAGATTCTCTCTTCTATCTCTTGTATTCAGTTGGTGATGCTTGCGTCTATGACTCCTGATCTCTTTCCTAGGTTTTCTGTTTCCATGGTTGTCTCCCTTTGAACTTTCTTTATTGTTTCTATTTCCATTTTCAGATCCTGAATGTTTTTGTTTAATTCCTTCTTTGTGTTTTCTTGCATTTCCTTAAGGGATTTCTGTGATTCCTCTTTAAGGGCTTCTATCTGTTTACTTGTACTCTCCTGTATTTCTTTAAGGGAGTTACTTAATTCCTTTTTATAATCCTCTATCATCATCATGAGAAGTGATTTTAATTCTGAATCCTGCTTTTCAGGTGTGATGGCGTGTTCAGGGCTTGCTATATTGGGAGAACTGGGTACTGATGATGCCAAGAAACTTTGGTTTCTGTTGCTTATGTTCTTGCGCTTGCCTTTCGCCATCTGGTTAACTCTCGTGTTGCCTGCCCTCACTGTGTAAGAGTGGAGTCTGTATTTCCAGTTATCTTGCTTGTTGCAGAGCTTCTCAGATCCAGATGTCTCCGTAGTCTTATGATCCTAATCTTGGTGTCTGCTGCTCTGAGTGCAGCGGATCCTCTAGGATGACTCAGGAGTCAGTATCTCCACAGGACAGGAGTAGATCAACTCAGTGTCAGCTGCTCTGAGTGCAGAGGCTCCTCTAGGATGACTCAGTCAGTATCTCCACAGGACAGGAGCAGACCAACTCTTTGTCTGTCCCAGCCCACAGGACCAGGCAGGGGAGGAAGGGAAGTGGAATTCCGGAGGGGCGGGGTTTGGGTAGCTGCTGTGTCCTGAATGGCCCTGACTCCCAGATGTATCTCTGGGGCTTAGGGAGTGAGATGGAGTTCTTACCGGTTGCTCTGAGTGCAGTGGCTCCTCTAGGATGACTCAGGAGTCAGTATCTCCACAGGACAGGAGCAGACCAACTCTGTGTCTGCCCCAGCCCACAGGACCAGGCAGGGGAGGAACTTTTCTCTGTTTTATGATTCGTAATACTCAGGCTGGCTCTAAATCATAACCTAATAACTAAAACTATCATAAATATTATTTTGTACATCTCACTGGACATTATAGAAGAGATTTTATAGGAAATTAACCTAGGCATAGAATTAGGATAAGGATTTAACAGGCAGCATTATTCTTTCAAACGTTTGGATATATTTGCAAAATTATGTGTAGAATTGTCTGTCTTGTACACTTTTGTATTGCCAGGGTTCTTTATTTTTGTCAGACTAATGAGTAAAATATATTACATCATTGTGGATTAACTTTAATTTTCTGGTTATTTCATGAACATGTGTTTTTTTAGTATAGGCAATTTATATTCTAGCTACTGTGAAACAATATTTCATAAATTTCTGCCCATCTTACTCTGAAATGTTGATCTTTGAAACATAATAATTTTTCTGAGATTTTTCCAAGCTGTTGTATGGCTCATTAATTTGTTAATGTTTATTGTTAATTAGTTATCAATTTGTTTTTTAAAAGTTAGGTAAATTCACAAATAAAACCAGTTGAACCTCATGAGTTCTTTTTTTGGAGCACTTAAATTACTAATACAACTTAACACTCTTATGGTTTTATCAGGCTTATTTCTCTTTAGATGAATTCTGACTGTGTCATCTGAAGAATTATTCTGTTTCTTTTAAGTTATCTTGGAGTCATAAAGTAATTAATATTCTCTCCGTGTCCTTTTAATGATGGCAGGATCCTTTGTGATTTCCTCTGCATCTTATGTGCAGCCTTTGATTTTAGTTGCCTCTTTATTGACTTTGTTCATCTTGTTACATGGATGTTTATCAGTTTTACTGAGTCTTTTTAAAGAAATATTTTGATTCATTAAACTTAAATGGTGTTTTCCTGTTTTAATGTCATTATTTTCTACTTTTATGCTTATTTTATGAGGTTATTTTCATTTATTTTGAGGTAAGAAGCTATATTATCCATTGAGCTGTTTTATAGTCTACAGGATAAGCAACAATATGTTGTTCATTTTTCTCAACATTGCTTAGCTTAAACTCATGTTTTAGTGTAGAGTATTTGTGTTTTCTTTCAACTATGTATCTTTTTCTTGCAATTTCTATTGGATTTTCTTTTGTGTGTCATAGATTATTTTAACAATGTTCTGCTTCAATCTCTATGTTTAGAGATTTTATTTTCCCTATGTTTTTTAATTTAAATTGTTTTTCAAAATATAAATTGTATTTTTTGCCATCTTCCAACTCATTCAAGATCCTCTTCACGTCCCTACTCACTCATCTTTATGTTCTTTCTCTCTGTCTGTTTAAAAACAAATTCCAGAACAATTGAAAATCAAAACAAAAGAAAAATAAGACAAAAGTCTCTTTTCACAAAATACAACAGAGTCCATAGAAAATCTATAGAATTCATTTTTTCTTGGCTAAATTGTCTTGGACATGGCCTTGTTCTGTAATATACTTGATATACCCAGTGGTACTCCATTGACAGCAGGTATAAGTTGCAGATAGCTACTTGATTAAAAGCAGGACCTGTGTCCACTTCCCCCTCTCAGTACTGGGGCCCTTTTCTGACTTAATCCTGTGCAGGTTTTATACATCCTGCCACAGTCTCTGTGAGCGCATATGTACATTGGTCCTGTTTCTGGGAGACACTGTTTCTTTACAGTCATCCATAACCTCTGGGCCTTACAATTTAGATGAGCTGTTCTCTAACTAGAAGCCTCACTCTTACTGACTTTCATGGTACTAGAAGGTACTCTGCCAGCTGTAGGAGGAGAATGGTAATAATCAATACCACCCATCTACCAACTCTATAACCTACAGGTAACCTGGTACAATAGTGACAAAGGTGTAATGGAGGTAACAAACCATTCTGATTGGATTTAAGGTCAATATCATGAGATGGAACTCATCCCTGACATTGCTATTGTGTCCTAGAACCTGAGACCAGATAGTTCTTGGGCTTGGGGAAAACCTACTACTATTTTTTTTTAAATTTTTTTTTTGGATATTTTATTTACATTTCACATGTTATCCCCTTATCCCATTTCCCCCCTCCCACCCAGGAACCGCCTATTCCATTCCCCCTCCTCCTGTTTCTATGAGGATGTGCCCTGCCACTCCCAAATCCCCATCCTCAAATTCCTCCACACCCAGCGTCCAGCCTTCATCGGACCAAGAATCTCCTCTCCCACCTATACCTGACAGGACCATTCTCCCTTGCGTATGCAACTGGAGCCATGGGTCCCACCCTAAGTGCTCCCAGGCTGGTGGTTTAGATACTGGGAGCTCTGGTTGGTTGGTATTGTTGCTCTCCTCATGAGGTCACAGATCCTTTCAACTCCTTCAGTCTTCACTCTAACTCCTCCATTGGGAACCCCATGATCAGTTCAATGGTTAGCTGTGAGCATCCACCTCTGAATATGTCAGGCTCTTACAGACCTCTAAGGAGACAGCTATATCAGGCTCCTGTCAGCATATACTTCCTGACATCCACATCAGTGTCTATCTTTGGTGTCTGCACATGGGATGGATACCCAGGTGGAATGGTCTCCAGACAGCCTCTCCTTCAGTTTCTGTCCTACACTTTGTGTCCATATTTGCTCCCTTGAGTATTTTGTTACTCCTTCTAAGAAGGACTGAAGCAACCGCACATGGTCTTCATTCTTCATGAGCTTTATGTGAAAACCTACTACTATTATTCTGCTAGGGAAATATAGTAATAAGGTGACTTCTGATGACATAATGCTTTGTCCTTAGATCAGTGCTTGACTTAAGTGTTCTTAGAGAGGCTTCCTCATGAAATAGATGATAACGAACCTAGAGAATTACATCTAGAAATTGTGGAGAAAGTTGGAGGCTTTGGGACACTGAGTCCTTAAACAAACACCTCCCTGAAGTTTCAATGATCAATTTGGAAGAGGAGGCAGAAAGAATTTTCATATTTTCTTATAATCTTGTTTTGTGATTTTTATCAGGTGATGGAGATGGAAGCTACTCACATATCTATGACTTATCTATGGAGTAGGTCATGCTCAACCGCACTTTCAGATGAGATGCTCATGGAGTAGTGAGGGAAGAAGGGATAATCACATGTCCCACCAAAATTAGCTAAATTAACTCTCACATTCAGTCAGCTGACAACTATCAAGCCTGATTACCTTCAGATACATAAAGATTTTCTGTGTGATTTCTAGCTTGAATATATTAGGATCTAAGAGCATATTACCTTGTGTTGTTTTGTCAGGATTGAGTAATCTTCTTTGCTCTCCATAGGTAGAAATGTTAACATGTGCTACCTTCTGTGATATTTCTTCAGTGTTGTCATTTCTAGTTGGCTTGCATTCTATTTATTTATTTTGGTCACATAGTGTTGTCCTTACTATTATTTCTAGAGTTTGCATTTCTATTTTGAAGAGCATAGGAGAACCCCACACCCATTTCTGTGAGCAACATATCTCTTAATACAATTAATGGGTTTCTATATTTATCTCAGGATTGATATTTTAGCATAGAATATAGTAGAAATGCAACTTTATCGTTATATGTACACCACAATTTGTTAGGTGGTGATAGTTTTTCTCCAGTGACTCTTAGTACATCTTTGTCATTTAGCTATTATCAAAATGTGTTGCTATTTCATGTTTGTAACAAATATCAGAGAAAAATGGTTTAAAAGAAAGAAAACTATACTTTGGCTTGAAGTTCCTGATCAGCATGTCCTACTGACTCTGTTCCGTTGAGAGGGACAGCATCGTGGCAAGAGAAAACAAAAGAGCACAGCAGCTCAATAAGAGCCAGAGAAAAGAAAAAGACAGAGAGGCACAGAAAAGACTTAGCTCTCAAGGACATACTCACAGGGCCCCAATTCCTATAACTAAACCTACCTCTGATATTTCCTGCCATCTGTGAAAACATCAAGTTATGATCTATCAGTAGATAAATGATTGGCAAGATCAGATTCTTTAGATCCAATCAGTTCTCCTCCCCTCCCATTGATGCCAGGTAAGGCAATCTTCTGCTACATATCCAACTGGAGCCATGGGTTCTCCCATGTGTGCTCTTTTGTTGGTGGTATAGTCCCTAGGAGATTTGGTGGGTCTGGGTGTTTGATCTTGTTGTCATTCCCATGGGTTCCTCATGCTCAGTCTGATGGTTGGGTACATGCATCCACATCTGTAGTGGTCAGGCTCTGGCACAGCCTCTCAAGGATTGGAGCTAATAGGCAGCCACCAAGACTTCAAAAACAAACATATCAGAGTACCTTATATCCAAATCCAAGTAACATATGTACATATTTTTCTTTCTGAACATTCCATTGGTGATTTTTTTTTTATCCTGTGGCAATAGAAAACTTTGTATTTATGGCAGTATGCATATTATATAGATTATATTTGGGTATTATAAAATGATATGCTATATTATAGTATTACATTGATATTATCTAATATGTAATTCTTTATAGTTAATGTTTAGTTGTATCTCAGAACATTTTAATATTATTTTTCTTCAACAGTGTTTCAACAATGTTTTTATACATTTCTTTTTATGTATATAATTTGAAAATGTTTGTCAAATTCATTAATATTTTTTCTTGTGACTTTTATAGAAAGTGTATCTTTGTGAGGACCTTCTCCATCTCTCTAAGGTTGGGTTTTTCAATGCTCAAATGCCTGTGATTGATTGCTGACCAGGAACTCTAAAGCCAAAGTAAAATTAACTTTGTTTCAATGTCTTGGATTAATCTTTAAGACATTTTCTTCATGCAGATCTTATACCTGTTTGTGTGAAATGTCATTCTAAATATTTTTATACTTTTGCTGTTATAAATAATTTTTCAGATATGAATTTTTTGTTCATTTCTTGGCTTTGAAGCCATCTTCAACAGAATCCAAGAGGGTCCAACCGAGTCCATCGGAGTCTCATATGGTCAGTACAAGACATCATCGCTCTACCCAACTCCGTCCTTCCATCATCAGGAGTGGAGAGGGAACTCTCCAACTTGGAATAAGATCAGGCCTCAACAGGGCTCCATTCGCAAAAAATAGCAAAAGTACAGAGACACTCAGAATAAGACCATCGAGGACCTCTTGTCTTCCTCAGCACGAGTTCCAAGATTAATGGAAGATTCTGAGCAATACATCTTCTTAGCTTTCTCTCCCTTCATCATGTCTTTTATTAATACACATAGTCTTCTTCCTTGTTCTTTTTGGACTTGTGAAAGAACCCAAGATTCCAAGATCAACATTTACTTTCAGAACCTTGATCTCACCATTTTGCCTTTTCTGACCCAATTTATCTTTAACTCCTGAAACTACTTGTACTTAATAGACTCAAGATCATTTTTTGTGTTCTGCTATAATGTTCCCTCTCTTCTCTACCACTGGAAATCTAGAAGCTGCTAGTAATAGTTGTGCAGCTAGTGCAGTTCTGGCAATGTTTAGCTGTCGGTTCTTTAAAAAGAGGCTGGAGAGGAGTATTAGAAACCCTGCATAGTAGTTGAAGCTCCTGTCTAACTTGACTGAATCTGAGTTGGAGACTGGTACTCACTGTTAGGCTCTTGAGCCAACTCCATTATACTGTGACTTGAATCATCATTTAGGATGTCTGGTTTCTCCATGTGTACTCAGTGCACTGGGCTTCAGTGTTCAGTTCTGTTCTCCCTTTTCTACTTCCAGCCACATTCCTTATTTGTTTTCTTAAACTATTCCCTTCCTTGAATCTCATTTTGATCACATTATCACACTCATAATAATTGCTTATTACAGGCACATTTTTTTAAGTTATTTTTTAGAAATGGAAAATGATGAATTCTTTAGACATTGCCATTTTCTTTAGTTTTTCTGTGATGCACTTCATGATTTAAATGTTCTCATGGATAATTGTTCCAACACTCATGACTCTACATTTTGACATTTGTCCCCAGTGGCCCCATTTCATTCTTCTCAACCTCATTCTCAAAACCATTTCTTAGACCTTGTTGCTGTTTACAAATGACTCTTATGTTCATTTACTGTTTGTGCCTTACCTCCTGAACCCTGCAGGTAGATCAGCATTCCATTTTTATATCTTTGTCGTGTCATATGTGTGGCAGGACTTGGAGTTTTACCAACAAATTCATGAATGTAATTTACCAATAAATTCTTGACTCTAATGATCTCAGAACATTATCTGGGATCATCTCTTCTCAAAGTTCTGATTTTAAGTACCCAACAGCCCATCTGACAGCTGACCAGATACTGATTTCCTGACACAGTTGTCTCTTTTTACTTTTTCCCATTTGTTAATGAAATGCTACCCTTCCTGTTCCTTTTGCAAAACCCCTAGGCAGTTATTCTTGAGATCCGGAGGTGTCTCTGTCTGTCTGTCCTCACATTTTATATATAAAAAATATTACTTTGTTGTATTTTTGAAAATTAACTTTCATCTATTTGTAACACCGACACTGTTTGCCTTCCTGCCTCCTCCTTCATCTCCACCACTCGCACTTCCCAGTGTCCTTCATTTGTAACTAAGATTATTGTAGAAATATCCTAATCAGTCTCTGCTTTTGTCTTTATGGTCCTGTGAATGCAGTAGCTAAAACCATCATTTTAAAAGTTATCAACCAAAAAACAAACAAACAAAACAACAACAACAACAAAAAGGTATCAACCCTGAACATTTCTTTCCTGAAGTCTTTTTGGTGGCCTCTTATTTTATTCTTAGTCACAGGGAACTCAAGACATGATGACTTCCAAGGCTCTGTGTGTTCTCACCCTTTACCTTCCTTCTCTTTTCTCCTGCTACTCATTGCACCCCCAGTCTAGCCGTTCATGACCTTTTAGAACACTGTATTGTGGCATTGGCATTTGGAGCTCTCACTGTATTGTTCCATCACTTCTGGCCCAGGCTAAATTGCAATGTTCTTGCTTATTCCTACACATGTCTTATGCCTCCTTCTTACTCTATGTTTTCCTTACGTGCCCTCACTTGTTTCTACATGAGATATTGTGCTGGTCAATTTGTTCATCATGATTTTTGTCACTGAAATATCAGCTCCATGAGAGCAGGATCGTGGAGTGTTTTATCCAGTGCTGTGATGTTTCCAGTCCTATATCTGGAAAATAGATGCCACAGGTTTAAATAAAAGTGTGTTCTGAGAAAGTTATATAAAACATGTTTCCTTAGCATGGATTAATCTGAAATAATTGCCTTGTTAAGCTTTTCTTTTATGTAGTTTGTAGGTATGGCGGAATTCCCCTGGTTAGTAATGATATCCCATGAATAATGATGATTGTGATTTCCTTCATCTAAAACTGGAGAATTTGGTTTTACTTATGGATGCATATTGCTTAGAATCTTCAGGAGGTCATTATGGATGTGCTCAGAGCAGGCATTCCTGGACTGTTCATGTAAAGAAAATGCTTCTGGCATTGGAACACAAAGAATATTTTCTGATTTTGGTAGCTAAAATTTATTATGTTTGTGTTTCACCATAAATGTTTAACTTTGAGATAATTTATTAGAGGCAAATTGTAAATCATGTTTAAATGTTAATTCATTTTATTATGAATATTGAATCTTCTTGTTGTGAGTTGATTTTTCCCATTATCTTTTCAGTGTGTTAAAGCCCATTATTTTTTCAGTGTGTTGTAGATTTTCAAAATAAACTTCCTTTTTCATTTCTAAAGTAAAACTAACATCTCTTGTGTGTGGTTTCCTTTGTGGAGGGCTGGATATCACTATTATCACATGCTTCCTTCTATTAGGAATGTCTTTTATATGGTAACATTAGTCTTGAGCTTCCTAAAGTTGATGTCCTTTTGAAATTTTGAATTAACTGAAAAATACATTTATATCTTTATATATCCTTTACAAGAATTTTAATACTATAAAGACTCTTATTTTAAGTATACTGTAGAAATTTAAGTAAGGATAATTGAAAGCTTTCTGTGCTTAGATTTTACACTGTGACTTCTGGTTCCCTTTTAATATAATTTAGAACTACAGAGGATTTTGGTCTTGAGCTAACTCTAGTAAGTTATAAAGTAACAAGTTTACATTAATTTGGGCATGTTGTCTAATTTTTAGTTTTCCATCATCACATTTTGTCACCTGATGAGCAGCCAGTGGACCTACTGTTACAGTGTTCCCTTGTTTGTGAGCTCTTACTCTGCCTCCATCTCTTTTCAGAAAGTCTTCAGCCCAGCCCCACTTCTCATCCTTCTTTCTTGGTTCATGGGAACTTTACTGGTACTTCTGAGACCTGTCAAAATTACTTTGTGCATCCACTGTTATTTCCTGTTCTTTGCAGTCTTTGAGTTTATTCTTTTCATTGTAGTAGATATTTTATGGGTCACACATAGCTAATTAACTTCTGGCCCACTTTTCTGAGTATTTTATATTATCAAGTTCCTCAAAAATAGTTTATTTAAATTTTCCATACAATATATTTAGTCGTATTCTTTCCAATCTCCTAAGATTACATGTGGCATTTTCATGCAAGTACATATTATATTTTGAGTTCTTTTTCCCCAAACTCTACTCCCTTACCTTTTTCTCTCTTCCCTTCATTGACATATCTCTCTCTTCCCCAGATTGTTTTGCATCTACATTGATGCCACCTGTACTGTGTAATTTTATTTTTAACATCTGTTAATACAAATGTGAGAAAGCATTCAATATTTGTCTTTCTAAAATTGATATAATTCATGCAGCATGATTATTTCCAGTTGTATTTACTTTTTTATAAGCTTGTGGATGGCCAGCCTGAGATACATAGTAGGAAACAAGCTAATTTGATTGTACTAATGAGACATTGCATTTTTTAAAAACAGAAAACATAACAATAATCATAAAAAACAAACAAACATAGCAAAAATAATGTTAATATAGAGAACTTTGGTATCAATTTTCCATATGTCCAAACTGTCTTGTAATTAACACAAAAATGATCTCCTGTTACAAATGTGATAAAGTTCCAATTCTTTCTTATATTATAAATTAAAAATGTAAATAGAGTTCTTTTTAAAATAAGTAATGAGGGCAAAAAAAACCCCTATTTGGTTTAGACCTTCTTGAATGTTAAATGAAGACTTTAGTTCCAAATTTGTTCATTTTAATGTATTACATGTGCCATCGTAGGGGAGTGAATTATTTGTACTAGTGACATAACTTGACCTAGAAACTGCTAATGGCTTCTGATGAAAACAAAATGTCTTTAAAATATTGAAAACATGTTTCTTGGACTCCATGTTTTTGTACAATACACACACATACACACACACACACGCACACACTTTTTCTATGATTACTATTGTATTGAAATTTAACAAACCTTTCCAGTGCATCAATTACTATGTATCAGTAGCTTAAAAAATCTTATTGAACCTGCTCATAGAGTGTGTTTAAAATGATGGTACTCTTTAATAAAGAGGAAGCAGCTCCTGAATAGCTGATGCTGACAGCAGGCCAGAGTGAACACAGGATAAGCTTGTGACATGAAATAGGAGGAATTTTCCCATGTTCTCACTAATCTGTGTTATTACTAACCATAGGATAGATGAAAATATTTTCTATAGCTGTTTCATAGGATTGCTTTATTGACAAGTGAGTTGAGACTCCTCAACATATTGTAGACTATTTGGAGATCATAGCTTTTTTGTTTGTTTATGGGGGGACTTATGCTACTCTGTCTCTTCTGGAAGTAAGAGAGAAAAGTTGATTTTCTCTTTCCACTATGTGGATCTTTGGGGCCAATCTTAGATCTTAGGTTTGGCAGCAAGTGTTTTTACTTAATTGCTGAACAATATCACTGGCCAAGTTCTCCATTCATTCACTCATATGCTTCAATCATTCATTCAGTGTCCTCGCTGCAGTTTCTCTTCCTTCAGGAGCTCTCTGCTGGTACAGAATTAACAACTGAATACACAGATGCACATCTTCACACAGTATATCCCACCCTGTTATTTTATATTGGTTTATGATAACAACACAGAAGTTTAAAATATTTATTTTGTCAAATTTATCATTCTGCTTTCATTGAATTTTTGAAATATATTTCATAAAAACATTTTCATCTCAGGTTATTGAGTGCCTACCAAAATTATTTTATAGATTTTTTGTGATTTTATTTTTTAAATTTACACCTTTATCTTGAATTTATTTTGTTATAATTGGTGTGAGATGATTGCAATGCATCTCTTTTTCTAATGGATAAGAAATGGTCCATTTTTGCCAGTATATAGACTTGTGACAATCTATAATGAATGCAGAGAAGACATATTCCAGAACTGTCCACAATATAGAATTACCTCTAACTAGTTATAAGTGTGATGCTCTCACATTTCTTCTACTCACTTTAACATGCCAAACTTAACATATAGGATATTTTTTAATAATCTGGATATTATTTAAATAACCAAAGTATTTATATGAAAATAGTTCAATATTGATCCCTAAAATTAATGCCACTGGATTTGTGAGTGTAAAGCCAGGGATTTCTGCGTCGGCCTGTGTTAACTCTACAAATAGTTTTTATGATGCACCAGCTGTATGGATCCTAATGGGGAATCATCTGTTTTGTAATCATTTATTTGGGAAAACTTTTGTTCCAGCAAATAATTATCATTACAACAAGTAGAGCAAAATTAATTTCATTTGGTGGTTAAAAATTCAATCTAAGAAGTAGTGCATCTCACATTCTACATGGTAATGTTGGGAGAAAGAGTCCAAAGTGGAACACAGAGCTTTGCCTCCTATGTGCTTAAACATATCATCAGAAGCTGATGTGGGGAAACAAAAGGGAAGAATTTAATGACAATGGTTATTTTCTTTGCTTATTTGGTCATCTTATGGAGTTCAATGTAAATTAATTTAATATTTACTACATCTAAAAGCCTAATAGAATTATATTACATTATGGCATTGTTCAGTTAAAAATTATGAATTTACTTGACTATAAAATAATCTATTTCAATGTGTATTATCAAATGATACAGAATTAAACGTGTATTTAGAGTTACCTCTGTGGTGTGTGGAGACTCTCCATACAGGTGAGAACTCTTGTCATCTCTGTTATCTTTGACAGGAACTTCGCTGTGTTTTTGTAGTAAGTTGATTCTTGGTGAGCCTTCTTTCTCTATTATAACATCTATCTATGTCTTTTAATTTCTGAGTAGTAATTACTTTCGACTGGTAGGAACTAACTGAGGCCGTTTAAAGTTTATAGCTAGTAATAGATAAAGTACTTGGGGTTTAGAGTCAGGACCCTGAGTTTTAGCATAGACGATGCTTTATTAGTTTGATGCTAAGCAGTGCCGGTGTGTATATTTTCTGTGCTCCCTTTCGTCAGTGATGAGCACATATGTAGGGATAACTTAGATGGTTAAAAATGATACCTAGGGGTCTTCAAGCTTGATGTAGTAAGGACGAATGAATGCGGTTTTGGAAGTACTGAAGAAGATGTGGTGACACAGAGGCTCAGCGTTGCTCCCTCTAAACCAGTTACATTTGTTTGCTTATGTGAAGAGCACTAGAGGCCTTGCAAACTTAGAAAAATGTCAATTACCCCATATCAAATACATGCTGACACAGGTAAAATTTATTTGAATACGATTATACTGTTAGTTTGTTTCACTCCAGCCAGTGTTTAATAACGTACTACCTAGCAAGCGGCTCATTAGTTGAGAAGTGGCAATATTAATTTTCTTACTTCGTGACACCCACACACTCTAAGGTGTATACTTAGTAAATCTTGATAGGTTGATTCCATAAGCCTATTTTCACTTTAAAAATGTGGTTTATGGGGATGGAGAGATGGCTCAGTGGGCACAAGTACTTCCTGATCTTGCAGAGGACCCAGGTTCAATTTCTAGCATCTATAGTATGCTGAAAAACCGCCTGTTATTCCAGTTCTAGGGGATGTGAAGCCCTTTCTGACTTCCATTGTCACCAGGTGCATTTGTGATAAACAGACACAATTCATGCAAGGAAAACACTCATACACACAAATTAAGAAAGAGATATGAGGTTTATTAATTACAAATATTTATCTAGGCTATTGTCATTTATTCCAAGTGTTTCATTTTCTAATGCTAATAATTTTCTTTGTATGGGACCATTTTCATTGACCATGAATAATAACATATCTGGATTAAAATTTTTACATTTCTGGATTTCCAATCTTATTTTCAGTATAGTATGTAACACTGTATGATGGTGCACAAAAACACTACCATAAGAAACTTTTAGTCTGTACATATTGTGGTGAAAAAAGTGATTTAAATTCACATTCCCCATGCATTATTTCTTATGAAAATTTGGACAATGTGCAGTTTCTCTGACCTGTGTTCTCATGTATAAATTACAGATGATAATACCCATTGAAAGCATTATTAGAGTTAGAAAACAAAGTATGTGCAACTGCTCAGTTTGCTTTTCAGCCCATGGCAAACCTATGTACTATTACCGCTAATAAGATCTACATTTTCCATTTTCTTTTGAAAGCTTCTTCATTTATCAATTTCTGTAAGCTTTGTTCTAATTGAAGTAGAATGTTTCTTCCACAAATCCCGAGTCTTTTAAAGGTGTCCACATGGTTCCTGTGAAGGAACCTCCACAATCCTGACTTGTCTTGTGCTAGTGAGATTTTATACCATCCCAATTCATGACCACACTCCAAGATTTTATGGTTTATTTTATAATTTATTGTTTTTTACATTACATCCTAATTGCAGCTCCACCTCTGCTCCTTCCACTTCCACCCTTACAAATCTCTCTTCCCATGACTCCTCCCCCTTGTTTACCACCCCACCCTGGGGCATCTAGTCCCAGTAGGACTAAGTGCATCCTCTCCCATTGAGACCCAACCAGGCAGTCTAGGTAGAGGAAGGAGATCCAATACCAAGCAACAGAGTCAGACAGAGCCTTCAATACAGTTCTTAGAGAACCAACATAAAGACCAAGTTGCACATCTGCTACACAGTGCGGGGCACCTAGGTCCAGCCCTGCGTGTTCTTTAGTTGGTAGATCAGTTTCCATGGGCCCAGATTAGTTGATAGTGTAGGTCTTCTTATGACATCTCTGACACCTCTAGATCACTCAATTCTATCTCTAAGGAGTTCTTGCACAAGACTTGCACTGCCTGTTGTTTGGCTATGGTTCTCTGCTTGTGTTTCCATGCACTGATGGATGAAGCCTCTCAGGAGACAGTTATGCTAGGCTACTGTATACAACATAGCAAAACATAGCAGAGTATCATTAATAGTGTCAGGGTTTGCTTTTTCCCATGGGGTAGGTCTCAAGCTGGGCCAGTCATTGGTTGGCCATTCTCTCAGTCTCTGTTCCATCTTTATCCCTGTGCATCTTGTAGACAGGATAAATTTTGGGTTGAAGGTTTTGTGGGTGGGTTTATGTTCCTTTCCTTCCATTAGAAGTTCTGCCTGGTTACAGGAGGTGGCTATTTCACTCTCTCAAGAAATTAGACATTATCAAACCAAATAACCAAACTGAAAATGGGGTAGTCTTCCTTTATACAAGTGCTAAACAGGCTGAGAGAGAAAATAGGGAAACAACATCCTTCATAATAGTCACAGATAATATAAAATACCTTGGTGTAACTCTAGCCAACCAAGTCAATGATCTGTATGACAAGAACTTTAAGTCTTTCAAGAAAGAAATTGAAGAAGACCTCAGAAAATAGAGAGACTTCCTATTTTCATGGATTGGTAGGGTGAAATTAGCATAATAAAAATGGCCATCCTACCAAAAGCAATCTAGAAATTCAATGCAATCCCCATCAAAATTTTAATACAATTCTTCACAGAAATGGAAACAGCAATTTCAATTTCATATTGAAAAACAAAAAATCCAGAATAGCAAAAACTATTCTTAACAATAAAAGAACCTGTGGGGGAAATCACTCTGCATGACCTCAAGCTGTACTACAGAGCAATAGTGATGAAAACTGCATGGTAATGGTAGCGAGACAGACAGGCCAATCAATGGAATAGAATTGAAGACCCAGAAATAAAGGCAAACACTTATGGACGCTTTATCTTTAACAAAGAAGCCAAAAATATACAATGGAAAAAAGAAAGTATTTTCAATAAATGGTGCTGGTCTAACTGGTAGAAAAATGAAAATAGAACTATATTTGTCACCTTGCACAAAGCTCAAGTCTAAGTGGATCAAGAACCTCAACATAAAACCAGATACACTGAATCTAATAGAAGAGAAAGTGGGAAAGTGCCTCGACTACATCAGCACAGGGGAAATTTTCTAAACAGACCTCCAATGGTTCAGGCTCTAAGATCAAGAATCGCTAAATGGGACCTCATGAAACTGGAAAGCTTCTGTAAGGCAAAGGACTTAGTCATTAGGATAAATGGGCAACCTACAGATTGGGAAGAAGTCTTCACTAACCCCACATGTGATAAATGGTTAATATCCAAAATATGTAACGATCTCAAGAAGCTAACCATCAAAAAACCAAACAACCCAATCAAAAAAAATGGAGCATAAAACTAAACCAAGAATTCACAACAGAGGAACCTCAAAGAGCTGAGAAGTACTTAAAGAAATATTCAAAGTCATTAGTTATTGAGGAAATTTAAATCAAAATGATCCTGAGATTCCACCTTACGCCAGTCAGAATGGCTAAGATCAAAAACTCAGGTGACAGCACATGTTGGCAAGGATATAGAGAAAGAGGAACACTCCTCCATTGCTGGTGGGATTGAAAACTGGTAAACCCAGTTTTCTGGAAATCAATTGATTTCTGGAAATCAATCTGGAGGTTCCTCAAAAAATTGGAAATATATCTACCTAAAAATCTCACTATACCACTCTTGGGCATACCCAAAAGATGCCCCACCAATGCCACAGGGGCATGTGCTCCATTGTGTTCATAATGGCCTTATTTGTGATAGCCAGAAGTTGCAAACAACCCAGATGTCCCACAATGGAAGAATGAATACAGGAAATATGGTTCATTTGCACAATGGAATACTATTTTGCTGTTAAAAAAGGAGGACATCATGAATTTTGCATGCAAATGGATGAAACTAGAAAATATCATCCTGAGTGAGGTAACTCAGACTCAAAAGGACATGCATGGTATGTACTCACTAATAAGTGGATGTTACCCAAAAATTTATAATAGAATACCTAGGATACAGTCCACAGACGTCAAGATGGTAAACAAGCAGAAATGAGGATTCTTCAATCCCACTTTGGATGGAGAAGAAAACAATCACAGGAAGCAGAGTGAGGGAGGGACTTGAGTAGGAGAGGGGAGGGTATGGGGAGAGACAGGAAAGAAGCCTTGAGGGACAGCAGAATGAATGGAAATATGCAAACTTGAGTGGGGGTGAAAGGTCAGGGGACCCTCTAGAAAGTACTAGAGACCTGGGTGGTGAGAGGCTCTCAGGACTCAAAGGGAGGAACCTTAGATGAAAAGCCCAACAGTGGGGAGAGGGAACTCGAAGAGTCCACCTCTGGTAGAACAACAGGGCATCAAGTGAAGGGATGAGGTTGCCATCCCACAGTCAAAAACTTTGACCCAGGATTGTTCCTGCCTCAAAAAACTGCAGGAACATAAGTGGAGAAGCAACTGAGGGAGGGAAAGGAGGTCCAGTGACCAGCCCAACTTGGGATCCATCTCAAGGGGAGGCTCCAAGGCCTGACACTATTACTGATGCCATGGTGTGCTTACAGACAGGAGCCTAGCATGGCTGTCCTCTGAGAGGCCCAACAAGCAGATGAATGAGACAGATGCAGATACTTACACCCAATCAAAGGACTGAAGTAGGGGATCCCTATGATTGAATTAAGGAAAGTCTGGAAAAAACTGAGGAGGGCGACCCCACAGGAACACCAGCATTTTCAACTAACCTGGATCCCTGATATCTCTCAGACACTGAGCCACCAACCAGGCAGCCTACACTAGCTGGTATGAGGCCCCTAACACATATACAGCAGAGGACTGCCTGGTCTGGCCTCAGTGGGAGAAGAGGTACCTAACTCTTGAGAGACTTAAGGCCCCAGGGAGTGGTGAGGCCTGCTGGGGGTGGAGGGAGGAACATCCTCTTGGAAACAGGTGGGAGGAAGAATGGAATGAGCAACTGTGGGAGGGCAGACAGGGAGGAGGGCAATGACTGGACTGTCAAAAATAAAAGTAATAATAAGAAAGTCTAAATTTGAAACAAAAATGAGGAACAATTGAGCAAGACACCCAGTGTTACTCTGATTTATAAAAATACATATACATATGTATACATGCACACACACACATATACATGCATAAACATACACATGCATACATACACATAAAAGTAAGATAAAATTAAACTTATCAACATCAAAAAAGAAAATATTTATGCAGCCATTAGTAGAGTGAATAACTCAGAAAACTATGGGAATTGCCAGAAAACACACACATTCGCGTGCGCATGCGCGCGTGTACACACACACACACAGACACACACTAAGATAATGTCAGAGACTAAAACAGACGTTAATGTAATGACTCCCTATTTAGATTCCCACATTTCTTCCGCTTCTTCTGGGATCAGTTTTCTCAAGTTTCTCTTAGTTCCTGAAGTGCAGCTCTGCAGTCCTGCACAGGAGGCTTCGGCTTCAAGCCTCTTTGGAAAGTTCTACAGACATAGTCATGACACAATGGTCAGCACAGTCCACAGGACTTTCCTAGCTTGAGAAGTGGAAGGTGCAGAACCACTCTCCTGAGCCATCATGTTTGGAAGAAACAGGATTGTCAGAGGAAGTGGGAAGCACTTACAAGAAGGGCCGAAGTCAAGGTGAATGGGAAGGATCGACAGACATCCATGACTCCAAATGTGCTGAACAATGATCTTGATGGAATCTGTTTCCTTCTCACAGTGTCAGGGCAACTCATTGTCCACCTTAAGAAATGTCATCAGTATTGCTCATCTTAAATGATCAAGGGGTCACTAGGCCTAAGACTTATCTAAACACAGAAAGAACGGAGAAAGACACTGTGGTGGTTTAAATGATAAATGTCCCATAGTCTGTCTCCTGTTATGATTGTTACTTGCTTCCCAAATGGTTGTGCTATTAGGGCAGTTCAGGAGGTGTGGCCATGCTGAGGGAGTAGTCACTATGACCAGACTCTAAGGACTTAAATCTCACCCTACTGCTAGTTTATAATTTCTACTTTGTGCTTGTTTCTGCCTTCAGTTTCCTGCTCCTGTTGAAATTCCTACTCCTTGTTGCTGTTCCTCTACTCAATCATCATGGATTCTTGCTCCTTGGAATCTTAATTGCAAATCAACACAGGCATTTTTCTCTAAGAAAAGGGGCGGGGTTACAGAGCTAAACAGAAAATTCCCAACAGACGAATCTCTGATGACTGAGGAGTATTTAAAGAAATGTTCAATGTCCTTAGTCATGAGAGAAATGCAAATAAAAAAACTCTGAGATTCCATCTAACACCCATCAGAATGGCTAAGATAAAAAGTTCAAGTGACAGCACATGCTGGAGAGGATGTGGAGCAAGGGGAACACTTCTTCTTTGCTGTGGGAGTGCAAACTTGTACAACCACTTTGGAAATCAATTTACCAGCTTCTCTGAAAAATGGGAATAGTTGTAGCTCAAGACCCAGATATACCACTCTTGGCCAAATACCCAAAAGATGTCCCACTATACCACAGGGACACTTGCTCAACTGTGTTCATGGCAGCTTTATTCTTATAGTCAGAAGCTGGAAACATCCTAATGTTCCTCAACAGAAGAATGGATAAAGAAAATGTGGTACATCTGCATAATGGGATACTGTTCACCTATTAAAAATAAAGACATCAGAAATTTTCAGGAAAATGGATGGAACTTCTTATCACAGACCCAGAAAAACATGTCTCGTATGTACACACTTATAATTGGACATTAGTCATAAAATGTGGGATAACCACGCTACAATCCAGAGACCCCAAGAATCTGGGTAATAAGGATTGCCCAAGGGAGGATGTGTGAATCTCACTCACAAGGGGAAACAAAATACTCATCACAGGTGGTTGGAGAAAGGGAAGTGGGTGGGAGAGACGGTGAGGAACGGTATGGGTTGGTGATCAGGTGTTGGGGGGCAGGAGAGGGTTGAGAATGAGATTGGAAATTAGTGGGGGGCATCTCTGGGCCTAGCTGGAGACTTGGGTTGGGGAAGGCTACAGGGAGTCTGTGATGGTGACCTTAGCTGACATTCCTACCAGTGGGTCATATAGAGAATGGAGTAGCCAGGATTTTAACTTACATGCTCACAGGATCTTGGAGGCTTGAGTTAGGTAAATCTCAATTCAATTTGTTTTGATAGCAAAGTTCTCACCAGTTTGTATCACTGTTTTCTTTTTGGATAAGGACACTGTGCAGAGCCCTTTCACAAGTAAATATAACTCATGGTTTGGGTGCCTCTCTTTTATCTCCAGCTCTTTTGGCTGTATATATTTTTGTTGAGTATAATTTTAGGTAAATAAAAATAATAATACATGCCTTTAATGTTTCTCATCTGGAGCTCCTAGCTCCAAATCTTCAGATGTGATTACACAACATGGAGTAACCACACAACACACTACAGTATAATGGAACCATAGGTGGAAATCTGGAGAAGGGAACAGCAGGATACAGGGGATATAAAGTGAGAAACAGAAAAACAGGAAGGGGGCTCCAAAAGATCAGTGGAGAAGAAAGAGAGACAAGGACCACGGTTGTTGGAAAGGGTCTCAATTTTTAATTAATCTAAACTAGTTGAATGTACTGTATTTTCTCCTAATACTTAGAAGTATAATAGTTTTATATAATATTTTGCTTAGATTTCTACCTAGGTGACTTCTTGTTCCATAGATTAATACATTTTTCAATCCTCATCAGAACCCTGTCTATGTTTCTATATGCAGTAGATGGTTATTAACACAGAAAGCCACAGCTCATCAAGGGATAAAAGAATAAGAGACTGAGGCATGCTTTCCCCATTTAGGGGATATCTATTTGGCATCCCCCCCTCTCTGGCTTAGGGATCATTCCAAACAAGGGGACAGAAAGATTGTAAGTGACAGAGAAGACATAGGGCTACCAGAGAAACAATGTTTTCTGGTACAGCAGTTACACAAGTTAACCCACATCAGGTATGGCAAAATCTGTGCAGATCCAAGCCATGCGAAAATCCCAGCATGGAGCTGGGAGCTGGGCGTTAAGTCCTATCCTTAGCTGAGGAGGAACTGGTAACTGATAGCTGCTGAGAGAGGAGTTGTCGTTCTTTGAAAGTGAAATCTTTGGTGAATTTCATCCAGTGGAAGGCCACACATCAAAGAACGTGTGGGCAACACAGATTGGACTTAATGAGTTTCAAAACCAAAAGAAAACACAAAGTTGGGTGGATGAGGAAGTTTGATTAAATCTGTGATGAGTTGGAGAAAGTGGCAGATATGATCAAAACAAACTGTAAAAGCTCTTAACTAATAAAATTAATTAAAATGTTTATTGAAGTACATGGATATATTTATATTCATTTATGCCTTAAACATTAATTTATATTAAGTATAATTTAAGTTTATTTTAATAAACTTTATAGTAGTAGATTGCTCTTAAAAGTGAAAGTGCTAAGATTAGGAATTTGTTTGATATATATGAGGTACATTCTTCCTACTTCTGTGGAACATGTGGGTGGGACTGAGCACTGTGAAAAGGAATTGATTAAAGTTTCCACATTAAAACCTTGAAGCAAAATTGATATGATCTACAATTATGTGTACAGCTATTATTGAATTATGTTTTAATTAGGCATCGGCAGTATACATTTTACCGAGTTATCCTTTATTGAGTTTATGCAAGATCTAATTATTTGTTTGGTCAGTTGGGAGAAGACTCTAGGTGAATAATTTCCCACATTGTGAAGCATAATGAGATAATATGAATATTATTTTATTATGTACCTAAATAATTTCATTTCTGTATAGAAATGGGGATGAAAAGAATCTTAATATGAACCATACCTTCACTTTGGTGGATTTAGACACCTGCACTTTATCATATAGTCTGAGATAATTTTTTCAGGATCAAGGTCTCCTGACTCTATGTAATTAATTCCTAATATTATATTTCAGTTAACGCATCTTCTTTAAATCCACAAATATTAAGCCAATTCTTAATTTTCCTTCCTATATGATGCCCTAGTTCTTATGTTAGGTGTCTCAAAAGTATCTACAACTGGGGACAGCTGAGGTGACCTTAAGCTGTCACTTATCCCTGGCTTAGTAACAATGTCAGTGACTCTCCCAATCATGCACCTGATAGGCAAGCCAGAAAACTCACAGCTCTTTAGATGTCCTTTGGGTCTTTCCTCTTGCCTCCAGCTTATCACTTACAAATTAGTCCATTTTTGTTTTCTTTTGTTCTTGCTAGTGTATCCATAACTTTTCATCTGTCTGCTTTAACTACAGTTAATCACTGTCTTTTCTTGGACGCATGTAACTTTATCACTGGGACACAACCTTTGCTCTCTGAAGCAGAATGATCTTCAAAGGAAATCCCATCCTTAGTAGTTCTAGTTACAGTAATGCTAAGCACAAAACTGTTAAGACGCTAAACTGGATCCCTGGCCCCTGTCATTATTGACTGAGTCTTACCCCTGTTTTCCCATTCAGAATCAGCAGTTTCTGCTACATCTTGACATTACCCTTCCTGGGTATTTGCATAACCCCTAAGACAGCTTAAAATATCCTGCTTCTAAATGATGTGTTGCTTATAATCAGGAATAATGGGATTTGTTCTCTATATAATTGAATGTGTTAGAATTTGAGTTTTTTTGAGCAGTAATTATGGAATTGATGATTTTTAAGGATCTCTCATTCCTGTGTATCCTTCAGATGCCAGCATAAGCCTCATTTCTTCAGGAACTCTTCCCTTTGCTGTTGATTATATCTCGGAAGGCTCTTTTGTTCCTCTCTTTCTCTCAAAACCTAGACCCTTGTTTCTTGACTTCTCATTGCTTTCATCTTTTTTTTTTCAATGAAAGTCTCTCCCCCCCCCTTGCAGTTTCTGAGACAGCAGAACCACTGGTACTTCTGGCTCAAAACTCTATCTCCAGCCTCTCACAATGTCTGCCTCCTACTGATAAGTGATTTTTAAGTGGATAGGCTACTACGCAAGAGAACTGGGATTTGAAATCACAGTTGACTCTGAAACTACTCATCGGCGGTGACAGTATTTTAGCATGCTGTAATGGGAAATTACCATGCTGAGTGTTCAGCACTCGTCTTGGGCATATTCACAAGCAAAACATGAATCTTTAGCTTTTCTGGTGTAATCAGTTAATTATGCTTTCATGATTCTGAACATTAATGAAATGGGGCATCGTGGTGAGAGAAGCATTTGAATGCCTAGGAAAACTTTTGGAGGAGATCCTTTTAGATAGCCAGTGGCCATCGGCCTTTATGATCTGACCCTGAGGGTCCAGAGGGTAGAAAAGACCCCTGCGTGCCATGCGTGAGTACCTCTGTGCACAGGTAGCTTCTGTGCCCAGGTTGTACCCAGGTAGACAGTGTGGATCTAAAGTCTCATTTGTCACCTTTCTTATGTAGCTGCAAGGTGGAATCATCAAAGTGAGGCTCAGAGACATAGAATTAGTTCTATTGGCAGAGTTTAGGCAGACTAGGAAGATGAATCTACAATTATAGAGGTGATTTTCTGTTTTCAGTGACACCCAAACCATCTTGTAAGGAAACAGAAGACATTTGGTATTAAAAATGAGATGGTTGATTGTTGACAAAATGCAGAACATACCCTCATTCTTTGCCAATGCCCTTTGCTTTTGTTTATCTATTCTGTTTCTTTCTACCTCTGTTTCTCTGACAGGGATGTGACATAGAGTTCTTACTACAATGGTAGTCCTGTGTGCAGAATGTGTAATCACTCCCCCTCTTAGGAGACTGAAGTTAGGACCATATCATCTTCAGGCCCTTTGACTCTCTTCTACAAAGACTAGAATGTTTCCGTAAAAAAAAAATGCAGAATTTATTTCAGTGCTTTAATTCATGTCAAACATTGATCATGTTATTTTATGAAATTAGTATTAATTTCACTATAATATCCTGAGAACTCTGAAGTCTTATTATTTTGTCTGGCATTTAGTGTAAATATTTCTCTTATAGCCTGCAGGAAGTATGATTATATTCTTGTATCTTGTTTGCTGTTTATAAGTGTGATTTTTATGCATTTGTAGGACAATAAACTTAAGTTGACACTCTCTTTGGAGTCACCTTGGAAAATGACACCCAAATTAATCATGAGCTGAATTGACTTTTATATCTCTATACTAAATTCTAATTTCTGAGGACTAAATGCACGCGCCTATCAGAGAGAAATTATGACGCTTTGAAGTGATTCTCTGTGTAGCCTGAGGTTGCCATAAATTCTACCTGGGCTTCAAGACTTACTGTATTCAATATGGAGAGCTATTTCTTTTCATAAATTTAACTATGGGGTGAACACTTGCCTTGCAGTTGCTCTGTAATACGCAGGCAAGCCTAGCACTGGAGTGTTGTAGCTTTACATGTGACTATGTCAGGACAGATCCTCCTCAGGCCCTGCTTTCCAGTCATCTCACTGTGCAGCAAAACCACCTGGCTAGAGATAAAGTTTATCTGCTTTTGAATTACAGATATCACAGAGAGCATCACAGTGTAGTGAGGCAGTGCTTTGTCAAGGTGATTAGCTGATTCTGACTATATGACAAATGTTTGCATTAATTAAAATGCAAGTGTTCACAGATTACTGCTGCCTAACCTTCAATGTTGTTAATAAATTCACAGTAAGTGTGTGGATTCTTGGTGAGAAAAAAAAAAAGAGTTCAAGTCAGAAACCCTGAAAAGTGTTGCTAATATAAACTTTTAAAGGCATAAAACTTGCATGTATATAGTATTGCATACAGTTGGTCACAATAAATCAGTAAATGTATTTTTAAAGCTACTAAAATCTTTAACGTGTATTTTCATTTTGTAATGCAAAAATGAATAATGTCCTCAGCCATTCTTCTATACAATTTTCCACATAGTGGTTGAATTAGAAAAATAAAATTCTTATGGAGTTCTATGCATAAATATATAAATCATAGTGTTATTTTTTGCCACTTCTATCTCTGAGGAAAGTGTTCACTATATTTCAAGAATGAAACATGTACAGTACACTGACTTGTGGGATGCCTATGCATTCACCAAGTAGTCGTTTACAGAGTGCCTATTATATAGAATCTTCTATGCTCAAGAGACAGAAATGAATCATATGCTGTTGTTTGCTGGTAGCTCATAGTTGAACTGGAGTAGATAGTGACCCAATAGCAGTGTTCTCTATAACACACAGTTCTGCATTAATAGTAAGGTGATGTGAATGACAGTGGCTTAGGATTGGTGTATATTTAAGTATGAAGTGGTTCATTTCCCAAGAAGAAATCATAGACAAGTCTTCGAAGTGTAAACTTACTCTGCACTGTAGGATCATCTGACAGTGTGCAGAGAAAACACGATAAGTGATTCTTTCTGGTAACCTGCTATGTAATTTTTGAGGGGGATTCGTTAAGCAGGGAGACACATCATAGGCTGCAGCAATGTCCTGAGGGAAACAATGACAAAGCAATGAGAAAGGAGCACACATGTTGAGGGAGGAAATGGATCTCAAGGTCTAGCTTAGAGTGAGTCACTAGAAGATGGCTGACAAGTGCCGCCTCATGACCAAGATGTGAAAAGCAGAAGTTATGTAACCGTTTAAAAAAATGGCACAGTGAGGTAAGGCATTCATGATTTTTGTTGTTGTTCATTTGCTTTGCTTCAATAATGTTTAAACTGAGAAACCAACAAGTCCCAATCTGGATCAAACTGGTCTGCTATTTGTGGGTTATCTTTGAGGCTATTTCCAGCTTTGGGAACCACCTAACTTCCTTCCTTCCTTCCTTCCTTCCTTCCTTCCTTCCTTCCTTCCTTCCTTCCTCCCTCCCTCCCTCCCTCCCTCCCTCCCTCCCTCCCTCCCT